>NW_010196726.1:23940-36993 GCF_000695765.1 Mesitornis unicolor
AGAAAACTTGATACAGAAAATTCTTTTTGTCATTTAAAAAAAATTATTTAGCTGCCTGCAGGAGATACTATCTTTTCACATTCCAGTCTACTTATTTGATGTAAATTTGTCTGGACCAGAGGTTTTCTGTAAAAAACAGCTGCTCTCAGTCAGACCAACACTACAGCTAGAAAGTTCTCAAGAGCAGCAAGTCCAGAAGAGCTGAACGGTAGTTAATGAGAATGACCAATACCTCTGATTTTATGGGTTGCCTTTGCTAGAAAAGATGTAGGGCAGATTATAACAGTCAACACAAAATAATATATATAGGTTTTGTGCAGGGTAAAACTTACTGCAGCAGGGTTTGGAGTATAATCAGAAGCTCATATAAAATGCAATATACAGAGAGACAAAACAAAAAATCTTACTGCCATGAGCTGAAAGTAAAGGCATGCTGCTGGAAGCTAGCGAAGATGTTTGGTTAAGATGTAGCAACAGATTTCTTTGAGATCTATCCAGCACAAATCCTCAGGGCAAGCCTTACATACAAATGGGTGGAGTTTCCATGAATGTCTTGTCTTCCTGGTCCACAGGTGAAATAACACCAAATAATAACATTTTGCCTTCTCAGAGGTTCACACAACCCTGATATTAAAAAAAAGCGCAAAAAAAACCCCCACTCCCTCTGTTTTTGCTAAGGTTCAAAGACTGCATGCCTATTCTGTAGATACATTTGCCAAATATAGAGGTATTTCGGACTAAAAGCAATGGTATTAATGAGATCACGCGTCTCTCCTGGATGGCTGCTTTGCCTGTCAGCACCTCTGGGAAGCACTGGATGGAAGCATGGCTAAACTGGGAAATGCCCATTGCCTGCCAGCACCGTTGGTCACTGAGGGCTGATTTTGGCCCAGGGCTGAGAGTATGCAAAAGTATTCTCAGGCACCTTGAGCAAATGCTTACAGTATAACCAGCATGCAGGGGATGAGCTCAGAGTTAGCAAAACAGATTTTGCCATTTTATGTTAAAAATACATGTAACCCTTCAGCTTTTCCCAACAGCTGTGCCTTTTACTAGAATAGCTTACACCTGCTTTTGAATATTCCTTTATTATTTTAACTGAACAGTAAAACTCCAGTAAAAATACAAGCCTCAAATGAATCTATAAAGCCAGCAAATACAGTAAAATGTCACTGCCATGTCACAGAATTGCTTTACTACTTAACACTGCACAAGGAGTATGTTTTCATAGTTGTGTTGAGTTTTAGCTACCTGGCTCCTACTGACTTTAATGGGAATCACACCGCTAAAACTCCATGCACCACTTTGATACTTCAAAGTAATTTTTCAGTCCCCTGGAGAAGGTCATAGAAATATTAAAAACTAAAGCTTTCTCCAAGGATCTCAGATTAAAGACTTGCATCAGACTTTATAAAAGTGATTGGTCAAATATATAATATACTCTTAATGTTCTAGCTCCTGGTTTGTTTTCTTTAGAAAGAACCTTTGTGATGCTTTTCACAAAAGGCAATATAAAGCGTAAAGAACAGCACAGCAAGGCATAACCGGAACAAGAAGACATACAGAAGAGTTACTTGATACATTTTTACAGTAGTAAAGAATTACTTGGGTTTTTTTTTTAATATTATGAGAAAATCCAAGGCAATTCTTAATTAAGACATTGTTATAACTCTATGCCATTTGATTGCAAGCAATACGGTAACACAAATATTTCTATTACCTTCGACATGTTCCTTGTCCTCTTTTGTCCCCATAGCAAACCACTTGGTCATAAAATTCCATTTTCATACTACTTTCCTGAAGTGGGTTGACATAACTGCCCTTTCAGACCCAAGCACACACCTCCTTTCCTCCATAGCTGGTTACCAGAAATATGCAGCTCTGACATCTTTGTAACGCCATTAGTCTTGCCACATTGAAGGCAGATCATATCTGTATTATCCGCTGTACAGATCAACAGAGTGACAGAGATAAAAAAGATGACACAGAAAACATGGATTCAGGAAATTCGTATTAAATTTATCTTCAGGTTATTGAGGGCACAAATGAAAATAATAATTCATTTAGTGGTCTTAGCAAAAAATGGTATTTATATATAAAAACATCTAGTAGTATGATAACCTCAATAAAACTAAAGGGCTTAACAGAACGTAAACAGCATAGTCTCGCCCGAGTCCTTTCTTTATACTGAATTGGATAACTCATGTTTAAATTTTAAACTGCAAAAGCAAAATTAGAAAAAAGCAAATGAACAAAGAACATTTTAAACTTGCAGCAATTGCCTACCATGCAGTGATGAAATATCTTCAGCCTTCCAGCTGGAAGCAAACTGAGAAGCTCCCTACCCACACCAGTTCTCCCGAAATATTACATCCTACATAAAAGTACTGTCAAGGCTTGTGGAATAAATCCATATTTATTACCAGATGTGAATAAAAATAAATATAAGCATGTGTAAATAGATAGACACACCCTCAGAAGTGGCCTCCAAACTATCACATCCTTACATTTAATAAGCAGCACATACACACACACAACAGGCTTCTGTAAAACCATAGGTTTTGTTTGCATTTTCATCATCTCTACATACAGTTGTCTAGTTGCAGACCAATTAAGCTGAAATAACCTTCCACGAAAATCTTGAGCACAAACCAAAGCACTGGCATGACGTGAAGTAAGTGTTACCATCTTAGCCAATTCGCATGAAAAATGACTGTGGCAATATCATCGCACTAGAGGTACCCTAAAACAAAACAGGTCATGTTTTGCTTTTTTTTGTCACAGGAAAGGCAAATTTATGCATAATTAACAATTGGCCAATGCAAATTCTTTTACATCTTTTAATTGGTGTTAATTAGATTAGAAGTAAATTTTCTTTTATCTTGCCATTCTAATGCGAACTAATCTTCTCAGCAACATGTCAAAGTTTCCCTTTTAATTAAACTTTTCAGCTGGGAACTTCAGCAGCGCTCAGGCACCAAAAGATATCATTTAAGGGACATGAATTGTGCTGGGTTTTATGAATGGAACATCACAAATTTAAAAAAATTATTAAAAAGACTCAGCAGAAGGTCAGAAACCTGAATTCTGCAGAGGCAACAGCAAGCTCTTAAAGCTGCTCAGAGAATATGACTACGGCACTTTCCAGTCACGTCTTCCACATCCAAATCCATCCTTTTACAAAGGAATACAACCCCAAATAGAAAACATCTTCTGTGAATTAACTTCCCCCTTTCATACTGCTTCCCCCAAAATACTGCAGATCCTCTAAAATTGTTAACGTGCAGAATAAACCACAAAATACATTTAATATCTTTTATGGGAAGTTGACCTGAAATAAAATTTTATGTAGTTTAGGACTTTTGATAGTTCTTCGTCCAACTTTTTTCTCTCTCTATGGGGCAACGGTGATTGAAACCTGATGTCTGCTGCACAAAAAGGCCATAAAATGTTTTTATGCAGAGGTAAAACAGTAGCCATTAAGTTTTGCCATAATGTTTGAGTAGATATGCAGCATGAAAACATGATAAAAGAGCCATAAACTGATTGTGATCAAATGCAATTACAATGACTTCTCTCCAATGAACGACATGTACTAAATGCCGTTACAGTTCCTTGCAAAATTACTTTGGGCAAAGGACCAAGAAAACACTATATCCTCTTTACGAACGGCAGCTTGCGAGGGAAATGGCAAACGCACAAGCTTTCATATGTATGGCCAAAAAGCCATTAGGAAAAGGTTAAAAAGACTTACTCATGAAAGACAGCTTTTTTGAGATGAGCAGCATCCCGAAGAGTCCAGCGTTTGGGGTGCCGGGAAGAAGTGCTCCCTGAGGAAGGAGAGAGGAGCCTTCCACTTGAGGGTGAGAGTAGCTCCCCTTTTCTCTCATTGTGTACTGACCACCTGACAAAAGTAAGCTGCAAAAAAATTGCTACTTGTTTCGCAGTCTTTTGTATTAAAGTTTTACATCCTGCATGACAGAGGACCGGTGAAAATGGGAACCCCAGCCTAACAACACAGGTTTTGCTAGGAACAAAGTCCTTCAGTGCTGGAAATTAAGGTAAAAGCTGATAGATTTGAAATCAGATGAAGTGAGCTTTTTCTTCAAAGGTGGATGGGAAGCAGGATCTTGGGCTTTTCATCCTTTTGACTGTGTTTTGGGTTTTTGATTAGATAACCTAGTTTAACTTTTACTCATCAAAAGGATTTCTATATTCTGAGTAGTCAGATCAAACCCCTGGATTTCCCGAGAGGTAGACTCCAAGGAGAAGACACCCTCAGGCGTTTTAAGTGCCAAAAGGCAGTGAGAAGTGTCAGGTCATCCTCTGGTAACAAGATTTAAGGAAGATGGTGTAGAGATATTCTAAGTAATTTCTGTGCCAAAACCAAATATACAAAAAGTGTCAACAGCAGTCATTTCCTTCCGAGTAAAACTGCCCTGAAGTGGTGTGAAAAGTGCAAACCCGACAGCGTCATTTTCTGACTCTATATGGAAATAAAGGGAATTGGAACTGTGAAATTCCCATGGAATATAAGGTATTTTGCTTTATATAGGAAGGACAAAACAGAATTGAACCTACAGATGTAAATTTCCCTGTATATTTATTTACTGAAAGAAAATGATAAAAACCCACCAAACATGCACTTTCATTGTCTAAAAAACTGTGATTATTACATTTTAGCGGCACCTAGGAGATGCAGAAGTAACTGCTGATGCTTATTACAATCATTTAATGGGTTACTGAAACTTAGGTATTATTATACCCAGGAGCAAGCTGAGGAGAGACCTGAACCTCCTGAGTGAAGTGATCAACTCCCACCACATCATCGGGATTCACTTTAATGGAAACTTATGATGCTTGCTATTCACAGCTGATGGAGTTGCTACCAAGCTGAATTACTTATCAGAAGAAAAAGAAAAAAGAAAAAAATAATGAAATACTAACCAGGATTATTCTAATTTAATACTAACAATGTGCAGTGGTTGTTTTTGATAGTGGGGCTCAGGTTAAGGGCTTATTAGTTCTTTTTATATGAACTGCAGGTTTCTAGCTCACATAAAAATTAACTGAACACTGCAACGCCACAGAAGGTGTCATCATACACACCTCTTATTATATGGTAGAGTACAAACCAGAAAGGACAGAAAAAAACCTTCCCCACTATAGCACTCTTAGTCTGTCCAAAAAAATGTGTTAGATACAAATATCACCAGTAAGAGAGTGAGGAAGCACAAAGTAACTCGAATTCCTTGCCCCAGAAAGCCAATAAATCTCTCCTAAAAACCAGAACCCGCTCAGCCTTCTACTGCCTTATTAAATAACAAACCAAAAGCCAATGTCAAAGCCCTGCTGCAACTTCATGGAGTTCCTGTAAGACCTCCTAGACTGTCATAAGCAGGAGGAAAATTGGGATGTGAAAGAGGAGATGTTCACTGCTGCCAGAAGACGTGCTGGGATGCTTTGGAGCCAAGGCACCTCCCTCCTCAAAAGAGCTTTTTTTTAATCCTGTGCATTAGTTGTTTAATATTAATTATCATTTTTGCAACAGTGACTGCCAGTAATTACTAACAGTAATTAAATTCAACTGAAATTTAACAAGGGAAATGCCTACACTGAGATGTAGTGCTCTTGGAATAAAAGCCTTCTACAGCAGTGTGTTAAATAATAGAAACTGAAGTATATTTCAAAATGGGAACATTCAGACTGATTATACACTCACACACACATGTTTATCAGTATAACACATTCACTTTATTACAGATGCAAATTCATTTCATACATGTGTTGGTCTAACCTCGGTTTATAAATACCTCTATATGTATTGGCACAATTTCCAAGCATGTGCTGTGCTGGAGCTAGCAAGATGCTTATTTTCAAGGAAACAATAAAATCTACAGAAGTCTTACCTCTGTAGAATGCACTATTTTGAACATCACACTTCGGCTATTTGAGTTGTTGAACAGCACATTTTCATTTTAGTAGACAGTATTCCTTAAAACCTTACACTGTACATTTGGCCAGCAGTGTCTGTTCATCTGATTACTTATTATTTATCTGATTACATGCAGATTCCAGGAAAATAGGGTGAAAAAAAATTTCATTTTTTGTTTCCAGAACTACATTTTCCTTTTGAAGTGTGTTAATATGGCGAGGATTAGTTCTTTCTCAAGGTTTTTAAGAACTAAAATTCATCACTGCTAAATGTCTACTCCTCAGATAAGTGCAAACCAGTAACTTGGAATTTTCTTTCCCATGAACTGGTCCTCAGCAGTGGTGTGCACAGTTGGTGAGATACAAAACAGCAGCGTTAACAACTAGGACTATACAAGGTATAAAGACTGTATGAAGGAGTGACACAGCCTGATGTTCCCCAGTGTTCTCCAGTAATGGAAAGAGTTGGACATTGGCTTTACTGATGTTTAACGTAGCATGAGCACTACAGTTCCTTCGCAAAGGGGAGGAAAACCCTAGAAACCTTAGAAATTTTAACAGGTTACATTGATGTCTGCAGCAAAGCTAGAGCTGCACAAACCATGCAGCACCACCTCTTCCCTCATTTCCAAAAATTGAGGAATTGATAGCAGCCTGCTGCAAACAAGCAAATTAACCTAAGTGTTGGACTTGCAGATAATATTTAAACTCCTCCAGACGAATGACCACTTTATAACAAAAGTTGAAGAGAAGCCACCAGAGAAACATCTGATTCTGAAGAATTATGGTAATTTGAAAATTTCATTCCTGAAACCTTTGGAACAAGCTCTGCTTCTTGAAGAAAATCCTTCACGTTTCTTACTCAGTACTTGGCCATTATAATTTTGGACCTGTCACTGGTGTCTGGGTGTAAAATCCTGAAAAGGTAATGTTGGTATTTGTCAAGCATAAAAAAAAACCAAAACCCTTTTGATGGTAAATAGGAGATTTGGTGAGACTAAAGCTTATACGGCAGTATTAAGAAGTCCCACACAGAAGCTGTAAAATATCAATGTGCACCAAAATTCTGTTTTACTTATGGAAACTTTTTGCTAAGCCACTGCTATGGGAGAAGGACGATACAAACAGCACAGTGTTGCTACCTCCAATGTAAAGTGTGTGCTGGTGAGTCTCTCGCCACCCGCTCAGCCCTCACCAAAATACCTACTCCAAAACGAAATGATCTTTGGCACACGTGAGTAAATTGCTGCAGCACAGACATATCTGGACAGTAATTAATCACATTGAATGCTCAATGTGTTTGGATATAAAATTAAGAAAGTCGGGTTGTTAAAAAATGACAGATTTAAGCACCATCTGGGCTCTGTGGCCACAGTGGCGCGAATTCCAAAGGAAGGCTTAACAGTGCATGATCCGAGAATCCCATCTGTCTCAGCTGAAACGAAACAAATAAATAAATAAACCCGCAGCCTCATTTACAAGGTTTTCCCAAGTTCCCCAATTTAAAAATCAGCTTGCAATAGGGAAGTATATAGAATTAAAGGCGCTACATCTTCTCGTGTCTTTTAGGTAAAATTATTACTGTATTATACCTCTATAGAAAAATCTCTATATAGGTATATCTATATAGGTCAAACATTTTGAGACAGCATTTCCTAGTGTATATGTTCATAAAAATACAGTGCTAGTGAAGAATCAATGTGATATGACTCTTTGGTTGACTCAGGGAAGCCAAAGTTGCTTTCTGGCACCCACAATCTCCTTTAGATCCTTCCGTCAGCCACTGTTCACCTGCACCTGCCCCACAGCAGCTCTGCCTGGGGATGAAATGCGGCCTCCTTGGCTCCTGAGAGACCTCTCTCCAGCCACCTCGCTGCACCTTCCTCCAAACTAATATCACCTGCAACTAGTTATCCTGCAGGATGGCTCCAATAAAGCTTGCCTGGCACAAGAAAGGTAAATAAATAAATCATCCAAGGCAGATGAACACGGAACTGCAACTGCCCTTGGGCACATACCCTGATCCCCACGCTGGCCCAGCCCCTACACAGCTCATCCAAAAGAACTGAATCCTCAAAATCATCACCCATCAAAGCCACACTCTCTCCTCCTGCCCTAAAGCCATGTGCTCACTTTTCCTGCAGATGAAGGCAATGGAAAGATTGCCACTGACATCCGTGGGCCTTTTCCGAGATCTTGGGTAAGGGGCTTCTCCAAGGGGTTTGAATCTGCCCCACCCTCTGCTCCAGTCAACAAGTGACCACCACCTCTCTTGCATTGCCACTCTTCACTAAAATTGAGTCCACCTTCTCATCCTACCTATCCCCATCAGCTGGAAGAAGCTTCACAGACATACCAGCAGGAAGTATGTCCAAAAAGTACAAGTTACTAGTGTTAGACTTAAATAAAAGACAGTATCATACTGCCTAATATCATAGCTGTCTCTTCAAATAGAGACATTTGTATCAAGGCCTAATCCCAGAAAGATTTGTTGCAGTATCTTGATTTTACTTTCAATAGATCTCTTTGCATTTGTAATACAGAACATGTGGGTACATTTTTCTGGACTCATAAAGTAATACTCCTTTGGCTCTGCTCTTATGCTTCAATTTTTGCTGATGGTCTAGTGTACATTTTTGTAGGAGAATTACTTGGACCCAAATGGAGAGTGAATAGGTAATGCATTCAAAATCAGTCGCATTAAGCTTGCTCATTCTTTCCCTTTCTTAAATTTGTTGTGGGGCTCTCCTTTTGGAAAACTCATGCATTGCCAAGAGCTCACCAAGAAGATGATACACAGAATGAACACAGCTCCATGTACAAAACTACTGTATGTTAAAAGTAAACAGATTGCAATATTTTCCACAAAATACAAGTCTTTTAGAGAAATTTTCTACAAATTATAAAGAATAGAAATTTAAAAAGGAAAATGTGATTATTCTTAAATCTTCTTTCAGTAGATGTCTAGCAGGAACGTGAACTCTGCATAATTACAGAAACGAAAGCGTAGGTCAAGGAATCTGGAAAACTCACACATGAGAGCAAGGCTCTGTAAACCGAAACCACATTGGGGCTTGAAGCTGGCAAGCGACAGGCAGCCACTGCTCCACTGAAGGTCCCACTCCACCTGGAAGGTCTCAGCACCTCCAATGGTTGGGCTCTGGGGCCCCGTAAAGGTAAGGCAGCAATGCCTGCCCTGCTGCTCCACGCTTCTCAGACACTGCACACAGGCTCCTCTAATAAATAAAATACTAAAATAAATGAGATTTACAGGAATAATAACAGAAGCACTGTATATATAATTGATGGGTGGGCTATATCCCTGGTGATGGGGAGTGCTGATGGCAAGCGCAGCACCGGGGTGAGGAAGGTGACCAGCAGAGCTTTACTCAGCATCCCTACACATCCTTTCTGGGAGCACTGCTTATCTGGGGTGTTTTGAGATGTCCTGTTTCTCGGAGATGACAACAAATGAGAAGTATTGATGTAACTGTTGTAATCCAAATTTCCATCAACAAAAAGTACTGTCTCAACAAACATTACATCTATTTATGAATTTCCTAGTAGTCAGACAAAAGATGTGTTTGATCTCTTGGCAGATGTTGCATAAAAATAAGTACACTTCCCAAAAACGGGCATTTATTTTTTTCTTCATAAATAAACAAACCAGCACCTGGTTACAAATTTTTCTTTGTTCATCAGTTTCATAAGCTTTAGAATAAGATGAAAATATATCTTTTTATCTGTAGAATTTTGAAGTGATGTAAAACCTTTGTAGTGTAAAAACAGGCGCAGAACATTTAAAATAAGCTGAATTACTAGAATATTATTGGATGGCCTATTAAATATAATATTTTCACAACACGGTAAAGTGAGCTATACTATAAATCACATACATTTTCTTCCCCTATAATTATAGTCGTTATCGCCTTGGTTATTTTATTATTAAGACTAGATACTTCTTTTTATATGTGCAAAACTGGTGCAAGTTTCCCTGTGAGAGAGTTCTTGCACCAGTTTGGTAATAAAATAATGAACGGAACTTAATCGCCACCACGCACCTTCTTGGGGACACAAGCCTCAGAAAGGGGAGACATTTTCAGGTCATGTCATTGCGGCGAGGGTGCAGACTCAAACAGCCAACAGGCTACTGAGAGTTTTGCATTGCGTTTGATCTCATCTTCTTCACTTTGGGAACAGCTGTGTCAACTGAAGGGAAGGGAGAGCACTGGGAAAGCAGGGGCAGAGTGCAGCCCAGCTCGGCCAAATTATTTCAGAGAGGGCATGGCATGTGAAGCTACCAGAGACAAAACCACTGCTCTGGATAGCAGTCTTTGGGCCCACAGACTGCCCATTTTTGAGCGTCACCTTGGCCAAGCCCATCTCCAGTAGGTGCTTCCTGTGTTTGAGCAGTGGGTGCAGGACCAGGGATCAGGAGCAGGGTGGGACAGGGAGGCTGGCTGGGAGCACACGAGGCCTGCACCAGGCTGTGGAAGGGATGGCTTTCTCTATTTTGGGCTTGCAACTGCTTGGCAGCCCATGGGTGAACTGCAACCTGCCTGTGCCTTGCAGGTTTTTGACCGATAAAAGGGTTTGAAATGTGTTTCTGCCTTGTACTGCTACACACTTCTAGGAGGAATTTCAAATACTTAGAGGTTGTTGGATGAAAGGAGTAAAAATACCATTACCATAAAGCAAAACTTACAAGCGTTTTCCTTATGGGGAATGTCTCTTGCTTTACATAAATTTTCTATGCAAATTAACCTGGGGTGATTCTAGCCACATGAAAAAAATTAGATCTCGTTAAGTGTTTGTTATACATTTAGCACTGAAATCAGCTGGGTGATGTTTCCAAAGAGTTGGACTGCAAGAAGTAAACTTGAGAGCGTAAAAGGTAAAATAAAAGTCTTTCCTTAGCGCAGAACCCAAATTATGCTGAAACTGAGTTAAACAACAGCATGTGTTGGTGCTAATTTCCACTCTTGGTGGCAAATCATTTCTGAAATACCCCAAACTTGCTGTAATTACCCAGCTGATGCTGGCCGCTGAAGACCAGGTGTGGCACCGTTTCAGCAATGGACCTTTACGGAAGCTGCGACGCCACCGAAGTTATATGAAGATTAATAGAAATCTGAACCACGCTACATCTTAAATAAACAAAAGCTTTTGTAGCTGCGCTGAAAGGCCCATAAAAGTAAACTACAACCTCGGCAAAGCCTTTTAAACTGACAAAACAGCACGGCAGAGGTCAGGGAGGCAGGCGGGTCAGCAAAGCCCTGCCTGCAGGTTTGGGGGTTGCTCCCTCTCCCCACTCGCGTGGGGGCCTCGCTGGGGCCGAGGAGAAACCCCACCACCGCTCCTCCCTCTGCCGGAGCAGGAACATTTGAACTGCCCTTCTGCCTCAACAAAACTTTAGTTTGCTGATTGGGCACGAAACAAAAGAAAGACAGCGGGACGCGATTTATAAGGGGGCAGGGTAGGCTGACATGCTATTGTACTCCAGAGGTATCCACAAGCTGTTAATTCCATTTTAACATTGTTAATAAGACTGTTAACACATCTGACTTTGTTTAGAGACTTTGAAAACATCAACAAACTAAAGAAAAAAAACAAAACAAAACCTCAAAAAAACGTCCTCGCCAGAAGTAAAAAGACGATTTTTTTTCAAACAGCATCAAACATCCAAACGTGATGCTTCTGCCTCTCCGGACCTGGCAGCGAGGAGGAGGAGGAGGAGAAGGAGGAGGAGGGACGGCAGGGAGACTCAGGGACATGCGTCCGTGTATGCTTCATCCTCTCGGTAGACTATTTAGGTAATCACATTTTCCAGGTTAAATTTAAAGAACTCGTTTCTAACACCCGTCGCCGTTTTGAGAAGGAGAGGGAGTAAACCTGGACTCCCCCCTCCGAGGCGCGCACCTCCTCTCCCTCCCTCCCTCCCTCCCTCGCTCGCACTCGCACGCAGGCAAATGTGCAGATTTAATCAGTGTGGAATGTTTTAAATGAATAATTGGGTCTGACAGATTTATTGCAGTTAATTTTGCAATAGAATGGAAAAATGTTTGGATCTCAGCCTTTAAAGTATTAGGAAAACAATTAATCCATCACATAACGGAAATTCCTGTATTACACCCTTATGTCCAATTAAATAATGTCAAGTAATCTTACATTGTAAAATGCTGAAAATTGAAGCTTGAAACGTTAGGGGAATATGTTTTATTTTTTTCAGGAACTTCAACAAAAAAAAAATCACATCAAATTAAAATCAGAAGCTTCGATAAAAGGAGTTTTGGTTTGTTTTATTTGGAGGAGGAGACTTTAAAAAAAAAAAAGTAAAAAAAAACTAACAAAGGGAAGAAAACCAGCCTTACTCAGAAACCATTGATTTCCCTTTTGCTCGCCTGCTTTTGCATCAGGAACACTGTCTTAGCCAGGCAATCTCAAAGGAAATCAAAAGCATGAGGATGAAGTGTGCAACCGCTGAAAAGATCTTTAAAAGGAGATAACCAGCACTTCTATTTTTCGGCAGGCAGAGGGGCTGATTCCCGGGTACTTACTCAGGCACAACACCTCTCCGAGACTTCAAGCCGTGTTTTGCTTGAATAATGTCCCGTAGGATCGAGTCCCCAGTTTAGGAACAACTGACAGCAAACTTCTGAGACTGAAAGTAAGAGGGATTCGTTTGTCTTTGTTTACAGCCCAAAGCTGCTAATGCTGTAAAATTGCTTAATGTCACAGTCCAGCTCCTTTTTATTAAAAGTAAGGTAAAAAAACCAAACCAAAACGAAACAAAACAAGCCTGCGAATCAAAGAACTTTTTCAGAATAACAAAAACATCGACTTACAAATGTCTTGCCTGCCCCTGAAATTTGAAACTTGGCAAATTCATCCCATTCGGCTGCTGTACAAAAGATCCCTGAAGCGTGTTACAGTAGGGACCCGCGAGCTTCCCAAATACTTTGGCTGTTTCTAAACTCGGGGAGATGGGGCTGCGGTTTCAGGGCTCCCTCAACCAGAGCGAAATGAAAGCGGCGGATAAATTTTAATATCACAGAGGTTTAAGAGGAGCACGTTCAGCTATTTTTTTACGGGGGGGGGGGGGGGCCGAAAGGCCTACGG
>NW_010196726.1:37024-38989 GCF_000695765.1 Mesitornis unicolor
GCGAGGTGGGGAACGCACGGACAAAAAAAAAAAAGGACTGGAACACGTGTCGCTACAGAAAGGCAGCAAAGAAAAGGAAAAAGTTGGAGGCACTGAAGAAGGAGTAAACGTAAAACATAAGGAAACATCCTTCTTCCAGTATGTCAGCGGCAAAAATAACAAACTGAAATCTCAGATCGCATTTAAGGGCAATAAAAATTGCACTGCCTTGCTGGCACCTTCGTTAAGGCACCGTTGGCATGGCTGGACAGATGAAAATGGGGATTACTCTGAATGAAAGAAGTATAAGACTTGGCCACCACCGTTCAATTTGTTTTTCCAAATGCAACACGGTGCTTATTTTGCTGGTTTCTTACAGTCTTGACGTTCTGGAAACCCACGTTGCCACACAACTGTTTCTGTTGCCATAACAACATCAGAAATTTGGTCCTCGATGTCCTTTTTAATAAAATCATTTTGGGACTTGGGAGCTTTCAAAGGCAGGATGGTTTCTCAATTTAGGGAGCTCACACCTTTCTCACAAGGAGCCTATTTGTTTCTGTTTCCCTAAAAAAAAATAATCTCCTAATTTGAAAACTATGCCCCCCCCCGCCCCCCCGCCTGACATTGGAAATAGGCCTGTTGCTATAAACAGCTTTTCTGAGGGACTTGGGATAGGATTTTCAAGGAACAGGCAACCTACAGCAGCCAGGGACCACCTCCTAAGGCTTACAAAAAGGAGAGAAGTACTGTATGTGCAGCCCAGCAAGTTTTCTCCATCTATCCACCGGGTGGGTTTTAAGACCTTGAAAAATTAAATATACAACCAAAAAATGACTTAGAAAGTGTAATAGTGTTGTAGATTTTGCCTAGGGTCACTTGGGAGATCCTCATCCCTCCCGCAAGGTGACTGGAGTTCTCTTTGGGAGCTGCCCCTTGGCATGGCTAATATCTTCTCTGCTTTCTCTGATCAGCTCAGAATAAGTGGAATAATAATAATAATAATAAAACAAATCAAACCAACCCTTGGCTCTTTACCATTAAATAGATTGGATTCCCAGCACACACAGCAAAACAATGGCCAAGAGGATGTGACTGACAAATGCTGAGGGAAGAGTCAAGCTGCATATGCAGCAAAACAGAAGTCATTGGGGTTGGGGTTTTCCGCCCCCCCCCCATTTAACATATCTGTGCATTTCAATAAGTTGAGAGAAACAATGCCCGGCTTTAAAAAGTTTAAAATTACTGGGAATACATTGCAAAATGTGGATAGCCCATAACATTGGAAGATGTTTAAAAAGTATTTATCTTTGGTTTGTGGTATTTTTTTTTCTTAAGGAAAACGAGAGGGAGAAATCGTGTCCTTCCAGGAAAATAATCCTGGACGGGGAAGAAACCGTACCCGTGAGATATGCAAGAAAATTCACGGGGAAAAAAATGGTTCAAGTGTTTTCAAAAGAACAAATATTAATTTATTGACATCTCATTCTCTGGTCAAAGCCAGACAAGGAGCTCTCTTGCTCATATTCACTGATGGTCTCCAGTCAAATATGAGAATTTCTCACCCTCGCTGCCGAGGGCAGGCAGACACCTACACAGCTACATAAAGACACTCGGGGAGGGGGATTAAAAAAAAATCCCTTTTTTGCTGCTACCAGTGGCATTTTTATAGTTGTCACAGGAGCGTGATGGGAATTGTGCCCTTTCCCAACAGCCGGTTGTGCAGCTCAAGTTGGGGGGCGCCTACCACCCTCGGGAAAAGGGAGGGATCCTCCCACGCGGGGAAAAAAATCGACAGCCCTCTCCGTAAAAAATAAACAACAAACCAACAAAATAAAATAATTTTAAAAACCCACAACAACAAAAAATCCCCCCAAATCCAAACCAACACACTCAATTCTCTAAAACCCTCTCCCACGATTTATGTGTCTGTATGGAAACACTACGTGGAGTGGGGATCTTCGCCCCTCGAGGGTAACACACACC
>NW_010196727.1:0-4754 GCF_000695765.1 Mesitornis unicolor
TATCCTCATAAAAGGCTATGAGATTGGTCTTGCACTATTGGCTCTTGCACAATACACACCAGCTACTATTAAACTGTTGACTGTTCAACTGGAGAAAATGGTCAGGTCCTAGAATGCATAAAGCCTGGAGTTCACTCACAGTGCCATATTAGTTACATAATAAAAACTGAATATATTAGACTTAAGATGAGTAAAAATAACCTTTTAATATAATGATTTTCAAGATGCATTTACAATTAACTGTGTGAGCTATTCTCACCTGTAATATCACAGTCTATTTGAATACCTAGGATTTACTCAGTCACTAAGTCAACATGCCACGGAGACTCAAAAGAACACCAACAAGCATACAGTAAGGATTCACAAGAATACACATATTAAATAATAATAATACACATATTAAAGAAATAATAATACACATATTAAAAAGACATTGGGTCTTGAATGGCAACTTTAAGTCTGTTGTGTCAAGATGAGTAACAAAACCACACACAACCAACCACCTCAACATTCTGAGAGTATACAGATAATTCATAATTTCATATTGCAGTTGAAATTTTAGAAGATATATTACTGAAATTTGTTATCAGATTTAACATCAAAGTTTAAAGATTTGAACGCAAACCTTTATACAGCATAGCATTTTTGACAATTCCGCACACTGTTACCTATGGGATGGCCATTCAACTTACAAGAAATTATAGGGTCATTTGCTGAAGAAAGAAAAATCCCTGAATTTACAACAATTTCCTGAATAAATGTTTTTCTCTGTCTTACAAAGACATGCACAAGCAATAAAAATTTATAATAAGAGATTTCATTTAAAATGTTGGTTGTGTACAGAATATGGCAGATAAAATGGATCTTATATATTCTGAACACCACTTAAAGTACTAACTTTAATTCATAAACATGGTTTGAATTTTCAGAGGTTAAGAAAACTCTCATATCACCCTACACACTGACTGATGATATAATCCTGTATTAATAATTTTTGAATCAAGTGTAAGTTATTTCCTATTTTATTCACCTGGAAGATGTTGCATCCCAATCCTGGCCATCTCCTCGAGGACGTTGAACTGTCCGTCCAATCACAGATGGCCGAGGACTGCTACTTCCAGGTGATGGATTCTGAGAACGAGGAGGACCTCTTGCTTCTGGACAGTAAGATATAGATGAATTCTGGGAAGCTGTGCCTTTATGTAACACAAATAATATATTTTCTGTTAGTGAAATCCATTATTCTGAAAGATATAGAAAACACTTGAGTAAATATTGGAGAGACAGGACACACTCTCACTGGCAAGTAGCAGAGTTTGGAAACTCAACACCAAGAAAAAGAAAACACTAAAAATTACAGTTGAATCATAAATCTTGGGTTTTAAAAATACAAACAGTGTCTGGCTAAGGTTATTGGATTTGTTGATGTTACAAGTGAATTTGCAAAGAACCAGACAATATAATTTATTAAGATATCAAATATAGTGGCAATCTTATGAAGAGAACCAGACTACCAATTTACAGAAACAAACTATTAGATTGACAAAGTGGAAAAAAGAAGATCATAAGTAAGCTACACTATTAAATCTACATTAAGAACACTATGAAATAGCCCTAATAACTGTAAAATCCAGAACAATGATTAAACTATTTTCACCCATCAGAATAAAAAAATAAAATTAACATTGCTTATGAAATTAGCAACTAAGTTGTTAAGCACTAATAGCTTGAAAACCTTTCTGAAACTGTGCCCACTTTTATTTTATAGATTTCATTTAGTTTTAGTTAAAAATCCCTCTCCTGCTGACATATAAACCATTAGACACGGGGAAAAGCTGATTAATGGAGAATCACAGGAAACTGTAAAAATGAGTAAGTATTTTAAAATAATGCAAGTACTCAAAAAATATTTACTAACACAAATAGCAATGAACATAATAATTCAGCACTACAATTTCACAAGATTACATTTGCTACAAAGTTGTGGGTTGGCTTCTCTTTTTTTTTTTTTGAAATATTTTAGACAACCTTTGCTGTAGTAAAAACACAACAGTATTATAAATATTTTAAAATACCTGCCTTGCTCTGTAGAAGAAAAACTTGGATCTCTGTGAAAGTTAAGTCTGCTTCTCAAGAAGATGCACAACTGCTGAAGGCATGACACAGCCTGCAAAGCTAACCGATGTCTTCCATCTCCTCCAAAAGCCAGGTTTAGCAGAGACAAAAGGCTCTGCAAATACAAAAACATCAACTCTGGTATCTGGACGTTAATGCACCCTCATGAACAACCATGCCAGCAAGAGTCTTGCACTAAATATAGCTCACTAATGTTTCTAAGTGTTTAAAAATCCCAGCAAATAATAAATAGGTTTAACTACTGTTTTCTTACTGAATACAAGATCAGCAGTCCTAAGGAAAAAGCAGAGTTCCAATAAAGTCACTACTTTCATAATGGGAGCCCATTAGAGGGTATACATATGACAGTGACAATTTTATTTTATCCAGAAGAAACAAAGTATTACCTCACAACACACTTCATTACTGATTAGCAATATATGCTATTACAACCAAATAAGTTTCTAAATACAATATTTAGCTAATGTCCACTTTTCCATGCACCTAGAGTTTACATTAAGGAACTTTTGTTTAGCTATTTCATTAAGAAACAGATTATATCATTTACATCAGTTCTTACTTGGCACAACATGTATCATAGCACAATAAATCCTTAAACTTTGTGAATTCTTGCCTGGACAATCTTTGGCCTTTGAAGAAAGGAAAATCTTGCATAATCACATCCTGAAGAAGCTCACACGTACTCCAAATTAAACTTTGGTTGTTACTTCTCAAGGAGCTAAAAATGCAGTTCATATTAAAAAATGTATTAAAACAAACAAAAAAAAACCCCAAACAGTAATCACAGCACTGAAGAATCTAAAGAAAAAAATGCTGTAATTCTATTGTCATTCCGCTTTTAAACTTCAATTATTTCTCAGTCACGCCAAACTGTATACAATATAGAAAAAAAAACCTCAATTCCAGCTGTTATCAAAACACATGTAAAATTAAGTTTCCAGAAGATAAAAAAACTTTATTGATTCTGAATTTGAAATTAAGATAAGAAAGACTGGAAATTTTCTTTGAAGTTAGTGACTATCTCAGTGGTATAAAGCAAGTAATCTAACTCTTACCAGTAAGAAAGTTTTTTTCATTACCAAGGTTCACGTACAACTTAAAAGCACTTGCATTACAAATCTGGGAAGTTACATAAAGGAAGGAATTTATTAGCTGTTCCCTAACATGTATATTAGTAAATAAGAAGAACCTTTTGGGTATTCTACTTCTTTTTTTTTGTTGTTTTTATTGTTTCAGAAACCATTGCGGGGGGGATCGAACATGTCTTGTTTTAATGATCTGTGTTCTTTTTCTGGACTCAAGCATAAAGGAAATGAAATATTAAAGAGGTTTTCCAGCTTCAGAGATCTTTCAAAATGAAAAAAAAAAGAAACAACAACCCAAACCAAACCAACCAACCAAACTATTACATGAAAGCTTACAGTTAGAGCAGACTTGTTAAATAGTCCAGTCCATGACATTGCATTGCTGGTTATGCTAGAAATCTATCACAGTTCTGTGTTAATTCATACGGAATCACAACTACAGAACTTTTTCTTGGGCAACTTCAAGCATTGTTTTTCTAAATTAAAGTTAAAACAAAACAAAAAAAAAAATCACTGCAGAAAGTTGATCTGAGTGACTCAATGGCTGGATAAGGAATTGTAAGTAATCTTATCAGCCTAAATCTAGTTAAGCTACTACTGAAATGGAATAAGCTACTACTATGGATTTCTCTCTCAAGTGGCCGTGGGGGTAACATAAATAAAGAATTTATTCCAGCTTGTTCTAAAATTAACTGAATGATATCTTTGATCCACTTGAGAAATTTAGAAGCCCAACTGAACTGTTATGAACAACAACAACAAAAATGTATCATGAATTAAATACAAAGAGCAGAGAGCAACATTAACAGAAAATCTGTCATATTACAACTCATTTTTATCTGCTCTGTCTAAATTTAGTGCACCTTTTACCATCGTTTATCAAAAATTAACTGATTAGATTATTTAAAGGAACAGTCTAATGACTGAAAAGAACTGTTACAGTAGGACAGATATTGATAGCTACTTTTACCAAGAAGAAAAAACACTAAAAGCAAACTGTAATGTTTCAATTACTGTACCTTTCATTTGATGAAAGAACATGTCTATCTGTTGAAGTCAGAGTTAGCCAAGGAAATGTGGAAAATTTCAAGCATTTCACTGAAAAAAAAAAAAGAGAGCAGATATTTTGGAGTATATTCTGTAGAAGTATTACACTGTATACTTCCATGGCAAAGTCAAAAACTTATGAACTATATACTATCTGAAATAGAAATACCTTTCACTAAATATAGATTCGCACAAGTGCTTCTAATTAGAGTTTTCAACAACGTGAACACAATACTAAGATAATCTCAAAACAAAATTAAATACGTTTATTGAAGAAAGTTTTATAAAACAGAAAACACAGCATTAGTAGAAGGGTACTAAATCCTTCACATCATGCTTTCAATCAAATTATAATCTTGTTCTGCTACTAAGAATACTTATCAGCATGATCTCTAAAAATGGAAAATTGACCTTATGCTTTTACTCTTAAAGCAGCAGAAATTACAGTTGTTAGTAAATTATCACAGAATCACAGAATCGCTCGGT
>NW_010196728.1:0-20758 GCF_000695765.1 Mesitornis unicolor
GAGGAATAACTCTAGAGTGTTATTTGAATTGAATAATTATTTGAATTATTTGAAAACTCTCTGTCCAAAGAATGTCTTTGAATTTAACCAAGTTCTGTTTTCTTATAGAAAGAGAATAAAGTTTAAATGTGAATTAAAATTTTGTAGTTAAAATGGTCAAAGAAGCTAATTAAGTTTATTTAGGACTGGAAGGAGTCACCTGAGGCATTTGATCGTATTTTCCAGTTGGTTATTGTTTTTGACATTTACTATGCCGTTGGTATGATACCAATCTGCAAGAAGAACTTGGACTTGGTGCTTTTCTGACTTGAAGATCTTTGACACAAAATTTAACTTATGGTTTCTCACATGGGAGGTTAAGAATCAGCTAAAATTAATTTGTAAAATTCCAGCTGTAAACAATAAATTTACACTGTAACTCTGATTTTCTCTGTATTGTTTTCAGATTCAGCCTCCCTGCTGTCCCCTAAACTGAGGCTTGTAAACTTACATTTTGTTTGAACTGTAAATCTTAATAAACTAATCTAGATTTAATTAATTTTAAAGTTGCTCATCTTTTGGAACCTTTGAATTGCTTTTAAAGACCTTATTGTATGCTAGCTCTTTTTCTAACTTGTGCTTTACATGATATTCGCACTGAATTGCTGTCATATGTCAGAAGTATTTATGTCTTCAGAATGCCGTATAATTTCCTACAAACTGCTACTTGCTTTAGCTGTGCTATTTTTTCTGAATTTGAATATATACTGAAATATATATATTTCAGTATTTTAATATAAGATTTGATTGAAATATTAAATATTAAGTTGACCATCATGCATTTCAAGAGCACAGATTCTCACCATATGACTATGATCACTTCTCTAAAGGTAATAACATTCCAAGTTTCTGTAAAATGTAATGAAATTTAAATGCAAGTTGAAATACAGGTATCCTGTCTGTAGTCCTGTATTGGGTGTATGTATTGTCAGAATAGGGAAATATGCCTAGGTCTTAGCAGTCCAGTTCTGTCCTTTTTCTAATTTATCATGCATTTTCTTCTTCCTCTAAGGAATAAATTTTTTTTGAGCTTTTTTTTTTTCTTTATAGAGCCAGTATTGTGCAGAAGCGCATAATTTATTTTCAAGATGAAGGTTCTCTCACCAAAAAAATTTGTGAACAAGGTAAGATAAATTAAAACATCTATATCATCTCCTTATTGTGTTCTACTTAATTATCTTAAATCATTATATGAAACTAAAGTTCTGAGGCCTTGAGCAGTTTAATCCAGTTTCAAATTTGGCATCTCCTATTCAATTATGTTCTTCCTTATCTTCCTTATACTGTTCCTCATACAGTCTTCCTTGCCTTCCCCTAGATGTGATACCTTTTTACCTGGTCTTCATGTGAAACTGTTTGTCTCCAGGACACTCAGTTTATTGAATCCTGGGCTATTTCATCCTTTCCAAAACCTAAGCATTGCAGTTGGTTAATGCATCCCGCTAGAGAATTTATGTGCTTTGGCTGTCCAGAAATTTCATGTTATTTACTCACAGGTATATTGGGGCTTTACTTTTGTCTAGTGTAGCCCAACCTAAAAATAAACAAAAAATTGTGAGTTTAACTGTTTAACTAAGATTTATTTACTGGAGTATTGCTGTCATCTCTTGTTTTCGAGTTGTAACTGTTATCAATGGGTACTTTGCTTTTTCAGACTCGACCTCAGAAGGTGTGACTGACAAACCTATTTTAGATTGTTGTGCCTGTGGAACTGCCAAATACAGGCTAACATTTTATGGAAACTGGTCAGAAAAAACACATCCCAAAGATTTTCCACGTGAGTATTATCCTTTTACTATTTTTGTACCATATAGGGACTGCAAAGTGATTTGGAACCTGTTGTATGATCCGTTACTTATTTACATCTCAGCAGTGTAAATTATGACATATATGGAATGTTGCCAACGTTCCGTATTGAAAATCCACGGATGTTTCTGCAAATGCTTTATGTTACAGATGAATTATATTGATTTACCTGACATTTTAGAGATTTCCTTGTGGTGCGAGAGGTTATTGTTTTTGTTTGGTGTGGGTTTTTTTTCCTTTCTTTCAAGCTTAGATTGGATATTAGGGAAAACTGAAAAGAGTGATCAAGCATTGGAACAGGTTGCCCAGGGAGGTGGTGGAGTCAAAAAACACATAATTGCGGCACTTCAGGACATGGTTTAGGCATGGTGGTGTTGGGTTGATGGTTGGACTTTATGATCTTAGAAGTCTTTTCCAACCTTAATGATTCTATTATTCTATAAGTGAAAGCTTAGACTGACTAATGTAGATCTAGGGAATTGGATTTTAAGGAAAAGGCCACAAAGGATAGGCAACACACTAACATTTTGAATTTACAACCATGCCAATCTAGCTAGTATGCTTTCCTCCAAAGCCTTTTGAAAGATTCCAGTTAGTTTTGGTAGGCCTTCAATATTGCTGCCCAAGGATATTAATTAGTTGTATAGACCTCAGAATATTCTGTCATCTTTGTCTTTGTTGTTTGAACAAACAAATAAAATACACATTCTGTGCTTTGCCTGTCTAGGTTTTTAAAGTTTTGGAACTACAGAATCAGTATTCCTGTTGCAATAACCCAAATATCTGTAAAAAGCTAAAGTTATAAAGACGTGTATTATGCTTTTTTTTTTTCATTACTGACTTCACATCCTGTGGCAGTAAAGGCTAGGAAATTATTTGAGAATGTAAGTCACATTTACTATTCTTTAAGCTTTGTTAGGTTGTCTGTGGCTGATGTTTATGTAGACTTTATATGTCCATTTATTTTTTTATTATTGTCACAGTGTCAGAATATCATTATATAACTCAAATATGGTTTGTGTGTCAATCAGCTCCTAGTTTTAACAGACTAAGCAATATTGCTTATGTTGAGTCTCTCATACCTTTTAAGTTGAATGTAGCATTGTTAAAATAATATAGTCAGTGTAATACATAGGAGATAAAATAAACCAAAACCAATAAAAAAATCTTTCAGGCAGTGGATGATTTATATATCTGCCGAGTGTGACACTTTATATGCATTATTTGTATGCATTCATCTGGTGGTTAGAAGTAGGGCATGAGAGAATGATTGAAGACTATAAAATTACTATGACTTCATGATGTAATTTTGGGGATAAATGGTCTTTTCTTTTAAATCCAAGCCAGTGAACACATGAAGAGTATTAATACACAACTGAAAGTAAGCAAGTTGCAATGGTTTGTCACATTGCATTACTCTAGAGAGTAGTGGACTCTCTAGACTGCTATCTCTCCCTAGGTACAGACTGGTGAATTATGTTTATACTTTACTTTAAAAAACTTGAAAAGTGAAAAGATAACCACATGAGACTACCAGGATTAAGCCCAGTAATAACAGCTGATGAGGTTTTACACTGAAGTTGCTGAAAGTTGAGAAAAAGATCTCATTCAGATGTAGGATTTTAAAATGAAAACTAGTCATCAACATTATTCTTTAAAATCTTGAACTTGTGCAGTAATTACACTGCAGTAGAATCCTACTCATGATGAACTGTGGTAAATTGCTAATTATTTGTCACATAAAAAACTCTGCTCTACTCTTATTCCATCAGTATGGCTGAAATAGGAAGTAGATCATAAAACTTTTATTTTGTGTCTTTTCTTTACCTTATGTTCTATCTTGCTTTAAAATCCCTTAATATGTTCTCTGTTGCTTAGCTTTTCTCCAAAGAACTGCTTTTAACAAATAAAGTATTTTCTTTTGCTATTACACATTAATGTTTCTGGAAGGTACAGTGCAAAACTTTTAATTCTGGGAAACCATTTTGAGGTTTTCACAGATTCCATAGATTAGGAATAATTTTACATTTATTATACCAATGCAATTAAAATATGCCTGTGCCATTAAATTTGAAAGTGTGTTGTCTATTTAGGAGTTATCAGATACACCTACTCTATAAATCATTGCTTAGAATGAAACCACTGCAACTCAATCTATGAGTGTGCCAGCCACAGAATGGATGGAGAGAGGTATACCACAGCTGTAGAAAGGGTTCAAAAACTAACTCTTAAATGAATTTTGCTTTCACGGATCTCAGACTGAAAAAAAAAAAAATTAAACTGTTTTGTAAACTAAGGCCTAAAAAACGTTAACTTGCTTTTCAGGTAATTTTTGCAAGCTATCACAACTCCTGATAATAGGACTGCTGGAAGCTGAGTATTTCATTTTTTATTATACCTGACTCAAGGAGAACTATTAAATTTTCTAGCATATTTTGCCAAGGAGAAAGACTGTTATTTACATATGCCTTGTGGCTTAAAAGCATTTATCCCCTCTGGGTGTCATCTATATATAATAACAGAAATATATATGCTCTCCATCATGATTTGATATGGCATAGTTCTGAAATATGTCTCATGTTTTGATGGTGCCTTGTTCTTCATGCAAAAACACACATATAAGTGTGTAAATTGAGAAACTACTCATACAAAAAGTTATTAAAATAACAAACTGTCAGTAATATGTTTGCTGTGTTAAGAACTGGATAGTGACACTGTGCTTGTGATGCAAAATAGCTCTGGCCTTATACTGCTTGGATTATTTTGTGTAGGGAAAGATGTTTAGAGGAAAAGGCTTAAGAAACTATATTAAGTTGTCTCTTTGTTCTCATAAAAAATGGGATGTTCAAGGTGAGGAGTGAAACATTTGCAGACCTTGCACATATTTTTAAAAAGGTTAAGGGTGGATGTGGCATGTTTTGAACAGCTCATTTGGGCAAGTAGGTGGGCCTCGCTGCTTTCTCCACAGGGCTGATATCTCCAGGAAGAGGTGTTTGGTGAAAGAGGCAGAGCTCTGCTTGCAAAGACATTTTGATCTGTCTTGATCTGCTTAGGATAGGGAGTGTGAGAAGCTTTGGAGCATGTGGAATAATTCATTATCCATTTTACTAAAGACTTAAAGGCACTCATTCCTCTCTGCAATGGCACGTTTTTCTTCTGTAGGAACTATGTGGACCCTTCTCTTTCAGCAAGTTTCATAAAGTGTCACCGTGTTTCAGGGAAAGCTGCTTTTGTGAGATAGTTAGACCTGTGTGCTAGGAAAAAAGAATGGGCAAAGCTGGTGGTCCCATCACTGGAGCTGAATGACAGTTATCTCTCTGTGGTTTGACAAGGTGCCAGTGTATATTTAAGGAACAATTACTAGATCCTAGATGAAGAAACCATCATCTGGCTCTGTAGTCTCTTCAGTTATTGCCTGGAAGGGAGGGGAAGTTTAGTTTTGTTTTTTCTCCAACTGGGGCTCAGTTACTGATTAGCTTCAATGTACTCTGAAAATATAAAGCCTGCTACAATCAGAGCTCAGTAAGTGTATTTTGGTCCAGGAAACTAAAGGCTCTGTTTGCTGTGTTGCTAGGCCACTTCCCTCATATATCTGTTCTCCTTGCTACACTTTCTAGCTTTTTTCTCCTGTCATTGTAGTTAATTTCTTGTTTCTAGTCTATTTTCTATTCTCCTGCGATTAGGTTTCTGCATCTGACTTTATCTATTCAATTCTCTACACCTGATTTTTCAATTTAATTGCCGACCTTTTTCATCTTAAATTTGCATTCCTTTTGTTTACTCCATTTTTCATTTTTATTCATTTATTCTAGTTTTCAGTTATTTTTACTCCTACTCTCTACCTTTTGCATTGCAAAGAAAAATGTTAAAATGATCTCACTTCATCATTCTGTCTCCTTCATCTACTGCAGTCTTTGCACTGTTACCAGACTGTCTGCTTATGTGAACAGTTAATTTTCTCATCCTTTTCTTTACAAACATATCTTTGCAGAGCATTATTTGATACTTAAGTGAATTCATTTTTATTTCCAGTACTGTGGGGCTTCTGTGACTCCTTATTTTTGCTCAATTCTCTTTTCAATTCCATCAGACTTCTCTAACATTTTCTCTTTAAACTTTTACATTTTTTTTCTTTTTCTGCTCAACAAGACAAGAAACAAGACCAAGAATCCTTTTGCATAGCTCTACAACTCTTTCTTACACTATGAGAAATTTGAGCAAGCAAACTCAGTGAATATAGAAGCACTGAAACACACTTCTTTTCTTTCCTGAATTAAAGGGAAACCATATTAACAGCCAGGGTGAGAGTGGGGGATGGAGACAAGGTACATATATAATTTAAGCACACAGAAGCAGGAATCCTGGCTGTGTCAGTGCCAATAAGAGTAGCTCTTTACCAGTACTTCAGAAGTTTCCTGGAAGAAGTGCTGGATGCCATTTGCACATAGAAAGTAAATGTTTCACCTCTGTTTCAGCTGGAAGCTGCTGACGGAGGTTTCTGGCTGTAAGGCTTTTGCAGCTCTGCATCTGATAATGTTTAGGCACAAAACTATAAAGGAAAATCTATAACGTTTAAAGATAGTGTAGTCACGCTTATATCTACTTTTTGCAAGCGATCTGCTATCACTACCCAAACACAGATCTAATGGACTATTGTTAGAAACCAGTACATCTGAGTAAGGAAACGACACCTTTAAATGACCACTGAAGCCTTCCCTTGCAGCTTTCGTAGAAGCATATCAAATTGTTTAGGTTGGAAAAGACCTTTAAGATCTTCCCTGGGCAGCCTGTTCCAGTGTTCAACAACTCTTCGGCAAAGAAATTTTTCCTAATATCCAATCTAAACCTCCCCTGGTGCAACTTCAGGCCATTGGCTCCCATCCTATAAGTATTTTTCATGGAAACCTAAAATTAAAGGATTTTTAAACTTCCTGAAGAAGTGAGATCTTTGGTGAAGAAAGAGTATACTAAACCTCTTTGTTTGGAGGAGATGCTTGATCAGCTGGAACACAGTCTTTCTCACAATTTCTGCCCGTGTTATATCAAATAATTACTGACATTTTATGCTGTATTTCTGTAGTTCATCAGCTTGTTCTTATTACTCTAAAGATATGGTGTATTGATTGAGTGAGAACTCACAGAATGTAACACATGCAAAAACTCTGTGCTGGTGAAGACTGGGCACTTCAAACCTTTCACTTTAATAAAAGATTAGGAATTATGCTTTGCAGCTGTCTTGATGGTTGATTTTTTTATTTATTTTTTTTTTTTTTTTTTCTTCCCCTGAAAGGAGCACCAACCACTGGTCTGCAATCATTGGTAGTTCTCACTCAAAGAACTACATCCTTTGGGAGTATGGAGGATATGCTAGTGAAGGTGTCAAACAAGTCGCTGAGTTGGGGTCCCCAGTAAAGATGGAAGAAGAAATTCGACAGCAAGTAGGTGTAATTTAGTGCATACTTTAAAAAAATGTATCCTGCCTGGACCTGTGAATGATTTGTCATTGACAGTGTCTGTGAATGTCATTTTGCTGCCTAATTTTCAGTTAAGCAGATTAGGAGATCTGCTTATCTTTCTAGGCTCATTTGCAAAAGTTTTTGTCTGTGAAAGGACAAGTAAATTGCAGTACTCTGAACTTAGAAAATCTGTGTGCCATGCAAGGCATAAATCAGAGGTAGAAAAGTTAAATTCATCTTTCCAGGCTTAATCATGAAGACACTTTGTTAAAGGAATACCTTGAAGATGGGAAGCAGCGTGCCTTACTCCTTTTTGAAGTTATGAATTTTAGTTTATAGTATATCATAGTATTTATGGCTTTTTTCTGGTAAGCACCTTAGTTGCAATTTTTCTGCAGAATCATCCAAGTCAAGAAGTGCTCTTACAGGAGAGTAAGGTGATTTTTGTTGCTGAGCAGGAAAACTTTACAGAATTGAACTAATAATATTTGATGAATCAGGATTAAGTTTTAATGGCAAAAGAGCCTTTATCGTTTATCATCTTACAGGGGACTGATTCAGCTGAGCAGAAATCAATCTTTCAAATATTTTATAGATGGTTTTCATTTTGTTACATCAAGGAACAAGCAACCAGATAAAATATACCAGGACATGGAGATGATTATTATTAGGATGTCTATCTCCATGAAATTTAAGGACTCACTGGAAACTGAGCTCAGTTATAAGACAGGACAAATGTAAATATTATTATATATAATAGAGCTATACATACAATTTTATGTAGATGTATGTGTGTAAGTAAGTGCATATATAACATACATTAGAGATACAAAAAAAGATTAAATTATATTTATATACACAGTGTAGAACAATCTCCAAGACTCTTTTGCCCAGAAGCAAACTTCTATAGTGAAAGACTTTACACACTAAATTTCGTTTGGTGTTCTGTGATTCTGAATTTTGTATAATCATGGTACAAGAACAGCTGGTGTGTTTGACAAGAAACTCTCCAAATCAAGAAAAGTAACATGAGACCAGCTTATACTTTAATATATTAAACAAATATGTAAGGAACATGAAAGGGAAAAACAAGTTGTGTCATGGTGAGTACGTTATTTTCTTTATCCTATAATAAACCTTGGTGTGCCTGGGAATAGAAAGTAGGCCTTGGTCTACTGAGAAGTGGCTGGATTTTATCCTAACAATACTGTATAAACCCAGATGGATTAAAATTATAGCAGATTATTCCATGTATCACCTACTTACTTAGGAAATCAAGATTTCTTCATAGTAGGTCAACATGTAATAAAAGAATCAGTTTAATTGGCATATTTGTACTAAAAAAAAATTTAAAAAATGTTTCTTTACACAGTCTTTCCAAATACCTTATAAATAAGGGTTTAGGGCATCTGAATTATAACTATACAAAGATTAGGTCTGGTCAAGAAGCCAGAGGGGAATGGGGAGAGTAATGGAACAAGCGCATGTAGAGGTGCAGTTGTGAAAGATCATACCAGGCATTGGTGGAAGAGGCAGTGAATTTTAAAGAAATATGGAAAAGAATGAAAATCATTACTCTTTTCTGCTTTCCAAATTTCGGGTTCTTTTTCATTATGTGACATATATTGGCAGAAAGGAGATGTATTCATATGCTGGATTCAAATCAGATGTGATTGTGACTTTTAAAGTGCATAAAGTAGCTAACTGGCTACAATTTCAGGGGCTGCTGATCGTACATGAAATTAATAAATGTCACAGCTCATTTCAACATCAGGCTTGTCTGATTATGTCAAACCTGTGATAAATCCCCTAGTTCTCCTTGTTCAGTCTAACCCAAGCAATGAACTAGTGTTATATCTGGGTACTACCTAGAACAATGCAGCGTATTGGCAGAAATGCCATACCATTTTTATCAAGTTTATTTGGGTTATTGTTTCTTTTTAAGATGTGCTTCAGATGTGCTAATATTTCTGAGAGCTACTGAGGTAACACTTTACAAGCAAGACAGCAGAGTTAGTAAAGCCAGAAGCTAATATGCTGACATTTCATTCAGGTTTTTTCTTTAATTGGACTTCCTCACTTACAGTATACCTGGCTGCCATGGAATTTGGTAGCATTGTTCCCTTCCCCACACTTCCCCATCTAGCTCAGTGTTCATTTCCCCCTTTCACATTTCTTATTCTACCTGTATCATCTCACCTATCTATCGTTCTCCCAGCTTTCTGTTGCATGGTAATAGGAGGTTGCAACTGAGTAAAATAATTTTCTCAAGCTTCTTTTGAGTTTTTTGACAACACAAGAAAGGCAATTTCTGTGCTTAATTCTGGTGCCTGGATCCAGAACTGTTTTCAGCAGCGCTGGGGCCGCAGCCCTCACCTGCAGCGTACCCACGATTGGTAAGGCACTTCTTAAAAGGCCAGACTTGTGTTTGGAAATCTGCTGGGTGTCTACTGTGTTTTGTATGCAGTTTCTTAGGTGAATACATGCACACACTTTTATGTAACTGGCATCTGTGTCATTGACATTTTCTAAGGCTTTATTAAGAAAAGAAAATCTATCAAATGTTTTTTATGAATTATTACTAAATTTGCTATCCATTTATGAAACAAAGGAAAAAAAACTTTCTTTAAACAGAGCTTTGTTAAGAAGTGTCCTAACAATTATGTGTCGTTAACTAAAAATTCTCAAGCGTGAACATTTCTGCTCCCCATTCGACAGGCTGCTGAATCATCAGCAGCTTTTCCTCTTGACTGCGCACCTTCGAATGCTCTGATTTATATTGTTACTGTAAAGAGCTTGTGTGGGGTTTTTGCATGGATAGTAAACTTGCTTTGTAGTTTGTTTATCTGGGAGAACTTAAAGGAGCTAATCAGCCCTTTTAAACTTTTCCTGACAGCCTGGAAGGAAAGTCACAGCACATAGGAGTTTTACTAAAACAATCTGTCAAGTGGCTGATGTGTACAATAGGATAATTCATGTGCTGTACTTCAAGGGTTATAAATGAACAGACAAAGGATGGAAAAGAATTATGTGAGCCAAAGAATGTTCACTGACCTCATGTATCTCTGAAATACATTCACTCTTTCACTTTGTTTTCAGAAAGTCTGATTTGTCTAGAACCTGTTATTTGATAAACTACCTGAACAGAAACAAACACAAAATTTAAAGGGGAATTCTGCATTTATATTATGATTGCTCTGTTTAAATGAACAAGCAAACAAACAAGATGGTTAAAACATGAATTGAAAACAATAAACTGCAATGTTAATTGTCATATCATAGGCAGGTGAAGGATTGAACTAGTTACATAGTTATTCCTCTTTGGTTCAATGTCTCACAGCTTAAGAGAACTCATTTGGTTTTGCCTAATTATTTTAGGATAAATACTAAGTCATTTTGCTACTATCTTTTTTTAAAAACTCTATTACATTGATAAGTAATATTCTGTACCTTGCTGCTATCTTGAGGAAATGCAGTTGGTCCTATCTGCTTATTCCATATGGGCAAATATATTACATTTTTACAGGTTTGGTTTAACGCTCTCTGAAATGTTAGTAAGTGGGAAGACCTTTTCCATTGTCTTCAGTGGCCTAGGATTACTTCCAGTGAGATGCTTGTAAATTTTTTTTACATGTGAAAATTTATGTGAAGACAATTTCTTAATTGAAGATGAAACCTGAAGTATTCGAAACTTTCTCCAGAATTAAATACATAATTGTCATTATTCTATCCATACATTTATTTTTATTAAAAGGTTCTATTTTGGATGTTTTAAAATATATCCATGTAATTAACAGAAAAAAGGGAGTCAAAATTAAATCACTGTTTGATTGATCTTGATTGATTAATTTTTTGAGAAATGTAATTTCAGTATTTCAGTTGAATAGTTACCAGTCATTACCTGTTTTGTAACACCGCACTGTGTTCTTCCATAGAAAAATGACATCTTCAGATTTTTCTGACTGAAGCTGGCAAATCACCTGAATTACAAAAAGGAATCTGCAGAATATTAATAAGTTCTTGTTATAGTGCCAGGCAAATTATTATTGTGTTTACTGAAACAGGCTCAAAATTTTGGTTTTTGAATTATCTGTTATTGTATACTTATAGAAGCTAAAATCAGCTAACCAACCAGAGAGGTTCATCTGAGTTGTGCTTGTACTTGACAGAACAGCTAAAAATTCTCCCTGAACACTTAAACTTCAGAGGCCATGATAGCCCTGACAATGTTTGAGAATAAGGCTACTTTGCACTTGAAAGCTGTGATTGCTGCCTAGGTAGTTTAGTTAGTGTTTGTTTAAAAGCTTGGTCTTCACTGTAGCTGGAGATTGAAACATATGTAGGATCTTAGATTATTTTTCCACATGTTACTATTGATATTTCTGCTACTATTACTACTCATGGAAATGAGAAGAATTTGGCCAACTGAGATATCTGTCTGCTTAACCAAACCTTCAGTGAATGTCATCGACTCATCCACAGGCCCCCTTTCCTCCTTAGGCCCCAGGAAGGGGATGCGAATTCCCAGTCACTTTTCAGAGCCATCAGCCCTCTCTGTTGAAAAGACAGGAATACCTAGGAAAGATTAGTGTGGCCATAAAGTCTAATATGAAAAATGCAGTCACTATTCTTACAACTATTCTAAAAGCCCTTTAGGTTTCTGTGCAAAGCCCATAGAAATTTTCAGTTGATTTTGGACTTGGTCTAACAGTGAAGTAGTCAAATCATGTCCCAGCATGATTTCCACCTTAGTTACAGCCTGGCTGCGTGTTTTAAATGTGATATTTAATCTTACTCTGGCCAGATCAAGCAGCTTGGTTGTAAATTTGTATCTAGACTTTTGTTTTCTCAGTTAGACTCCTCTCTTGCTCTGTGGATACACCTCTGCTGTATTGTATTATAGTGCTTTTTATACTTTGTGAAAATGTTAAGTGGTAGATTTTCCATCCTTTCCTTTTAGAAGATATACCTATAATAGTTTTAAATCTTTGGCATTTTAGTAATTAGAAGTTTTGAAACTCCTGTTTACTATGCTAAATTTCATAAAGTATTTCTGCCAAAAAGAAATTGTTGTTTATTTATGTCATAAAGGGAAGCTTTATCCACCAGTAAGTAACTCATACAACAGGGTTCAGAGAACTTCCTTTAGGGTGGCTTCCATCTTCTAATAAACTTCTGTTGGAAACTGTAATTAGGATGATTCAGAGTTTGTGTTACTTTAAAAAAAAACAAACAAGCAAAAACTGTTCATCCCAGTTACATTCTTTTTTTAGTACTTGATGATAATGAAGATATGCTTCTCCAAAAAGAAATAAAGCTGGTGTTGAATGCTCTGCTATTTTGCTCTTTGTGGCCATAAGATTAATTGCTTTGAGCATGACACCAATGTAGGTCAAAGTACAGGATTCATTTTGAAAAGACACATACTTAAAAGGTGCCTTTTTCTGATAACTATTGAAATACAAAAAAAAAGAACCCTTCAGAAATAGTATTTAAATTTGTTTTATATCATATTAGTGACTTATGAGACAGATATTTAGAGGTCACTTCATTTCAAAAGGAAAGCCAGAAAGACAAAATAAAATTATTTCTGACATAACAGTAAATAAATTGTGTTTATGCAAATCCTTATTCTTCTGAGGAAAGTGTGGAAAACTCCAAATTTTTATTTCTTTGCTGAGTTTTATTTCTCTAGGCTTATATAAACAATATAGTCCCTGTATGTTCCCATCAATAAGAAAGTATTTTGTTTCTGTATTTACTGTAGTCTTTAATTAAAAGTACATTGCAAAAGTTGTGATTGCTTGTGCAACTGTTAAACAAGCAGGTTTTAGCTTTAAAAATAACAAACCATGAACGTTCACTTTGAGATACCAGAAAGAACAGAAACAATCAGGTATGAAGGTAAAAAAAAGTCATATATATTTTTACTGAAAGCTTCACTTCCATTTCAGTCAGCAAAACTATTGTTTTGGTGGTGAAAGTAGTCCCTGTAAATATTGGAATGTACGTATAATTTTTACTAATTCTGAATAGTATAAAGCACCTCCAGTTAGCCATTGAAGTTAAGCACTCTTTTACAAAATTAAGCGCTGCTGAATAAATATTAAGCGGTGTATTATTTCCTGGGCCAAAACATGAAAGATCCAATACACTTTTAATAGTTCACGCAGTCAGTCAATGAAAATGAATAGGAAAATTTGTCTTTACTTGAGTACTCTGAAAATGTCACTGTGCTATGGATAAGCTCTTAATCATTAGAGCACAGTCCTTATGATCCTGTTACTCCAAAAGTGATTCTTCTATTTGGAGGACTAGCAGATATTGGACACATTTTGTGCAAAATGTCCTTTTTTGTGATTGTGGTAATCTCCCTAGTTTAGAAAACAAGGCAAAATATAATTTTCAAACTTTATTTAGCAGTGGGTCAATCTTTGGCAAAACTGTGTCTTGGTTAGCAGTGATTTTTCAAGTTTTGTCAAGTTGTTTTTTGTCACGGTTAGTAACTAGAACAGGAAAATGCCGTAAAATTACTAGAAGCTCACTCTGTCAGCAGAGTTGTAAATCACAGTGAAACATTCTAGTTACCATTGCTCATTTGGATCTGTGGTACAAGTTTAATCTGCTTTCATTAGTTATGTGCAGAGCTAGACCAGGTACCCTACTGTCATAGAGGAATGAAGGTCGTTTCTGCTGTTAAAGATCTGTGAAAATCAGAGAGAGAATTGTTGCACTAGTGATCTAGACACTGTTAAACCACTGTAGTTTTGTTCTGTGGTGGCTGGGTATTTCCCTTGCAAGAATCAGCTGTTGCAATTTAACGTGACTGGTACAGTCACGCCATAGTGGAGATGACACGTGCTATTGTCGTTTCAAAAATTCAGTCTCAGTATACTGGGGTGTATGTTGCATTGCAGAAAATTTCTTCATCTACTTAAAATTAGGAAATGCTTTTGGGAATTGTCAGCAGACTTCTGTTAGGACATTGTTTTCTTACAAAATAACCTGAAGTTGACTTGTGCACTCTGTGTGTAGTTATGCCATGCAAATGGAGCATCAAAAACACTCCTCCCTCCCTGTGCTGAGCACCGGGTCTGTGCTCTGTCTGTGAACCCATCTCCAGCCTGCTCAGAAATGTGGACTTTCCCCTCCAGTTAAAGTGGCCTCCAGTCCAACATTTCCATTCTAAAAGACAAATCATTTTAATGAGTGGTATTCTGCCAATGTCGGGGACACTGGCACCCTTCTCGGTGCTCCCAGGAGTCAATGGCTATGATAAGGTCAGCCGAGCTTCTCCACCTGCGTCTGGGAGAAGCTGCAGGAGGTTGTTGGCTAAGGCCTTCTTTCTTAACACCTTGTCTCAGAAGCTACTGATAATCTCCTGTCTTCCTTCGCTCTTTGTCAGCTGAGGAGTGCTGTTCTGGTAACAGTCAAGTAAAGATTATATTTGAAGGACAAAATCTTTACAATTTTTAAAAATTATTTTCTGTGCTTTTAACAGCAGTTACCATTTGATAATAAACAAGGCAGCTTGATTTTTAAAACTCCAGGCTGTGAGCTCTCATCTTGCTTAATGAATTACAGAGGTTTCACACCTCTAACTTGTATGGGAGTCTTTGAAGTTTTGCCTTCTGAATTAATATCAACTCAGTTATTGATATGAAACAATTTGCATAACCAAACAACATGTTAAGGTTTCAACAGTTAGCTTCCCTTTCATTTACTTTAATTTGCCTTGCTGTTTATTTTACTCCAGTTATCACAGATCCTCCACTTCTAATATAAAACAGAAAGAAATACAACCTTTCAGTAAAATCCAATAACCATGTTCTCTTTGAATAAAAAACCTTCAAAGAAGGTAGAATTCCTTTTGCAAAGACAGCCTTCAAGAAAATGAAATAGGTTTAATTCAAAGACAAGTCTTTCCTCAGTGAATTCTGATGCTAAATCTTGGAGAAATGGGACCAACAAAAATTCCTGCCCTTTTTTAATGTGTATAATAGCTGAGAGGCCCATCAAAGCTTATAAAGATTTTCTCTGCCTCCTTGATAATGATCTGGATTGCAGTAAAACAATGCTAGAGGAGGAAAACAGTTGCTTCTGCTTCTGACAGATTCTTTTAGTTGGACAGTACACAATAATTTTAGCTTTCCAGTATACAGACATGAAAGTCACTAGGAAATGTTGTCTGTTCAAGACAGTATGATTGATTGCTAGACATTTTTTTGCTAATGTTAGGGTCTTTTAAAATATCTTGCCTTTTCATTTTCCTGTAGATAGATTATTATCATGCTGTTCTGCTGTCACAGAATTATTACTACCCTGTAGTAAGATTTATCCAGTGTAAAGATGTGCTGAAATGACATTCAGATTATTTTCTTTCAATCTACCATTGTAGTATTTTTAAAACATGAACACTGCAGACACATTCATTCTTTTTGTGCTGCTAATACTGCGACAAACTCCATCTGATAGCAGAAGTTCGACACCAGACTGGTCAGAGAGAGAGTCTTAATACTTGCAACTACTCTGTTTTGGAATGGCAGCTTTAAATCCTAACAAGGCTCAAAAGGTGCATTTGAGGAGCAACTTTAAGGCACTCAGGAACTGTCTTACAGAAACACAAGCAGAATGTTAAGTAACACAAACTGTAGAAGAGCTAACACTGGTAATGTCAAATCATTTGGCTGGCCTGTAGGGCAGATGCTTAGGCTCCTTCTCTTCTGGGAGACATTGCCTAAACTCCTGTTGACTTCATTAATGTATCTTTTTAAAGGGTCCAGTACCAGAGTACCAGTAAAAATTAAATTAGGAAAGAGTTGACTCCTCTCTGAATGCTTTCATCTGCAGTGGCTTAACCTGTGATTAAAATGCAGTGGCTGCATAGCCAGTGGCATTCAGCTGCTTATTAAGGAGGTGGTGCATAAGCTAAAGAAGTACCTGAACTCTCATTAGCAGCATTTGTCAGGAACTACAGAGTCTTCCCCTGGTTTCTGTCTTGTTGAATAGTAAATATTGTTCAAAGGAACAGCATGATATAACAGCTGAAACTGAAGAGTCGTATGAGGTCATTTGACTTGCAAATGCTTCATTATTTGGATAAATTTTCAACTTAAACAAAAACTAAGGTAAAACCCCCACAATGTCAAGTTCATCATTCTGACATTAGATTTTTAGGTTTTTTTCAGTTTGTTGGTTTAGAAACCTCAGTTCAGAACTCTGTTACTGTGATTACATGAGATGCTTATTTCCAACTAAATTTTAGCAGAACACTCAGAAAAATACCATGTACAAATACACGTTTCCTAAAGCAAATATGGATGCAAATATATGAATATTACTTGGTCTGTGTCATTTTCTAGTACAACTTCTCTCAGTTAAATATCTAGACCACAGATATTTATTTAAAAATCTATTTATTGCATTTAATGTGCAATGAATAAGCATTTTCAGGTATTATGCTACCTATGTGTCAAAATGTAATGAGTCAACTGGCCCAAGACACTGATTAGCGAGGGTATTCACCACTCTTTATTTCAACTTTTGTTTTCTCGTATTGCTTTTTGAGTCTGAATCTGAAAGAACTCTAACACAGTGTAGTTTGTATCAGTCAAATGCAGAAGCGGGACTACTTATTTTTAGAGGGAGGAGGAAGTTAATGCTGTGGGCCAGTCTTTAGCTCAGGAAAGAATGACATGCTTACAGATTGTATGTTTCTTTGAAGTTTACCAGTCAAACATTGCCATAAAATGACATATGAATGAGGTGTATTATATGCTGCAACCTGAAACAGATTCAAGAGTTAACACAGAGCTCAGATGAATGTCCATTGTTGTCGTTATTTCTGGTTGTAAACTCTCTTGATTCCTTTTAAAAGGATATTGTTGGATTCTTTGCCCATCAGCTTTCTCCTTTAAACATGGCTCAAATAATTTATTGTATTCTCTCTTTAGTCAGTGATATCTTCAAATAAATACCATTATTTATAGTATGAGCTATGTTCTGCTCTTCCAAGAACATTCTGTGGAAAAAAGACAGAAATTATTGAGAAGGAAGCAATCAAAAGTGGAGTGGAATATTTGTTACCCACGTTGACATCCACCAATATTTGCTGACAATATTGTAGCAAATGATATAAAATATTGGGCTCAAAAGTAGGTGTATTGATTACTAGAAATAGTCTATAGAAAATTTATTTTCAAATAATAATTTGGAAGTTTATGTGAGATAGTAACCTGTATCGCAACATGTAAGTTGATGCTTTACCAGGATAAACACTGAGTACCTCAAATGCTTATTTTCTTCTCTATGAGTGAAAAAAGGCCAGCACTGTACCTGCAGTGGTCTACGGTATGCTTTAATACCAAATACCTTACCTGTATTGTAAGTTACCTGGTTTGGATAAGGCAGTTTATCCCTTTTATCATATTTTGTTTCATACAATACTAATCAGTCTTGGGAAAGGAAAAAAAAAAGAGCTATGTGGCTGAATAAACGATTTTATTATTTTTTACAAAAATGGAATGAATCTTAAAATTATTACCTGTGTTATATTCCCTATAAGTTGGTAATACTAATTTAGATGTGGAGGATGCAATGATTTTTTCCCCTCTCTCCATCTTTTATAACTGAATTTTTGAATACTTTCACTACTTTTACGATATTCAATACTTTAAAAAACCCTTTTTTAAGAATAAATACCAACATAGAAAGCAGAACTCTTTAGAATTGCCTCTGTTTTTAAATTCCATTGACATATGGAAAGGTAAAACAGTTTATTAAGCATTTTTTTATTATAGACTGCAAATACACTTGAACTACATAGTTCATAAAGTTATTTTGACACGCAAACCTGATAAATTTTTTAAATTAATTCCAAGTTTGGGGATTGGTTATTTAATATCTGATGGACAAAAATGCCTATAAACCAAGCAAGGATTAAGTAAGTGTGGATGCATTTGTGCCTTATGACATTTAAAATTGCATTATATGAGCTGGGATTTATTACTCCTATTTGGGTATAAATTCCTGTATTGGTTGACAGTGGAGTGATACTGCAAGAAGATGGATGATTTCTTGAAAGCTATAATTTTAAGCATACATAAATTAGAAGTGCAACTTCTCTTTTCAAATATGCTTATTAATCTATTAACCATACCCACATTTTCAGTTTGAGAGAGGATAATATGAGGATAAGAGAGGGGAAATGGATAGTTGGTATTTTTGCCCACAGAGGAAGAAGTTATAACTTTGGTCATTTTTAGTATGTATTGAATGTAATCTTCATTTGGCTTTATAGTCATGGAGGTTGGGATCTACAAAATTATGGTTTATTATTTATGTTCAAGTTGCTAAGAGGTAGAAGCTGTGCTTTGGGGCTGTGCAGGAGGTTGAAGACAAACCCTTGTGTCTCTAACATGAGCAATGTACATTCTAGCTAAAATTTTGTAAATATATCTGGTCACATATGAACCTAATACAGTATTGATGAATAACTAGGGACTCTTTTCCATGTGCTTTTTCTTGTTCCCTACATTCATGCTCTAAAACATCAAAGTGCAACACGTGCTTTTAGCATTCTTCCAAAACAATTAGGTCAGTTCAAATATTCAGCTGAATCACCACTGTTATTCCACCCTCACAGCTTCAGCTTCTCACAACAATTTTCAGAACATAGTTTGTTACATGTATGATTTTTTGCTTACATTCCTCTTACAGCTGAGATTGAGCCTCTAAAAGCAATTTTGCATAACTGCCTGTAGTGCATTCAGCTGAAAACTTCAGCATGTAAATTTTGTGCTTTTAAAATAAAAAAGGAATAAATAGATCTTGGTCAACATTAGTTTTAAAGCAATATGTACAACATAGAATGTGTGTGTTTACATAAAAATGTGTATAATATACAAAGACATATATGGTCACATATATTAATGTTTAGACATGAGAAGACTGTTGATAATCTTATCTGCGTAAACTACATCAAAAGTCTGTAGCTAGCTATACATACGTAACAAGATATATTCACTATCTAACATCTGCTTGATCATCACTGGCTTTTCTTGAGACATTGTATCAAGGGACTAAGTTGTCACTGACAAATACACAGCCACAAATAGTAGCATTCTGTTTTCTTAAAACACAAGATGCATGCATCCCCTCAATCTTTAGATTAAGAAAGGCATCCAGATGTTCTTAAAAATAATTTTGCAACCGAGTTCTTTTGCTATCTCTTCATTTCTCCTTGGCTTAAAAAATCTACAATACTACAAATAAATGAAGTCCCTTGGTTATTTAAGCTATATGAAAAGACTTAGTGCTGCAATACTCATGAAACAGCTTGTATTGATGGCAAATTGAAAATGCAGAGTTTCTTTCTGAGTATAGGAGTTTGAATCCCCCACACAGATTTTCTTAGAAATGTAGTACAGAAGCTCTTTCTTTTCATTTTGCAAATGGTAATGCAATTTTTCTAGATCCCTTATAAATTTACTTTAATGATCACCCCCCAAAAGTATAGTTTTTGCTATAGAAATAGCAAAAGTATAGAAATTTGCTATGTCATTAGTAAAATAAAATTGTTTCATTTGAGTTAAATAGGCAAAGAAATACCCACAGTATATATTCATTCATAATACATAAAAGCTGTTGGTAAATTATCTGTCAACTACTACTTTGGATATATCCTGATTCTTTTTTTGTTCGTTTTTTTCTTTTTGTACAAGAAGATCGGGCAGGATTAGTGCATATGTGCAATTCTGCTGTGCCTTTTCTCCCTCTCTTTTGCTCTGTCATTTTCATACGTGTTCATAAATGAAGGGGGAAGAGAGATGCGGGAAAGAACAGTTAACCTTCATCACTTTTACTACAGAAGTGTTAAATGCTAGAATATCATTTAACAGTATTGATTTAATTTACATAACTTGCAATGTCGAAGACTCGGTGTTTCACTGCATCAATACCTAATGCTCATTTGCCAGTCTGTTGTCATTCCCAGCCCTGCATTCCCACTGGGATCTCAGACAGTTCAGTCACAGACAGAGCTTCAGTGCTTTTGCTGCCATTTGCAATGGTGTTGCCTCAGAGCTGTGTATGATGTTCAGAATGGTTTTGATTGGACACAAGCAACGCAATGAGTTCAGAAAATGCAAGTCCTGAGGTTTTCTTAGGCATCTTTTTGAAGTGGGCGTTTTTACAGATTAGTGCTTATTTTTTGTGTGTTCATGGGTGTCTATAGGCGAATATTCTTGTTTCATTCTGAATTTTACATCAGTTCAGCAATGTTAAGAATGTGAGAGGCAAGTTATTCCTTGATTATTCATATAATATCAATAACATTAATGTTTCTTTATTCAGTCAGAAACCTGCCTATGTGAAAGTCTGTGCGTCTTTGCACACTTGGGACTCATCTGCCTAGGGCAACTTTTGGATCATAGAATCACAGAATCACACAGAATCAC
>NW_010196729.1:0-22800 GCF_000695765.1 Mesitornis unicolor
AGATTTTTGCCCTGAAGGCAAGGTGTCCGCGGGTGCGTCTGATGGGCCACTGCAAACTTAATTCCCCGATAAGCCGGCAGGGGCGATTGACGGCGAGTAGGTACTTCGGAGTGACTTTCTTCCTTTGTCTGCACTTCAACTCCGCGTCTCTCGCTGCGTTACTCGCTGGATTCTTCCGAAACATAAAGGGCAGGGTCCGCAAGGACGCGGCGTTCAGCAGCGGCTCTCTCGGAGGGCCCAGCCGGACGCATTACCCGGCTCCTGCGACTTTTTTTCTTCCTCTTCGCGGCATTTTAAACAAAACAAAGCTTTGTTTGAAGGTGTGCTTTTAAATCTTTTGTTGTCAGTAAGTAATGGTGTGTCTTACCACTGGCAACATTCCTCTGTTGTAAACTTTTTTTTTGCTTTTTGATATTTGTTTAATAAATTAAAAAATGCTACCTTCTAACAGCAGGTTTTCCTGTGGTTTGAGCTACTTGTGTGCAAGTTGTTTCTAGGCAATTGCATATGAAATATTACCTGTATTCTTTCACCACCTCCTCTATCTTTCTGCAACAGAAAACTGTGAATTAAATGTGTGTTTCCTATTTACCTTTCTAACCACATGGAAATATTTATCTCTTTAGTGAGTAAAATACCCTTCTTTAACGTTGAAAACTATCTGACTTTAAAATTTTTGTTTTGTTCTCTGTGAAATCCTAAAATCTCACTTTTAGGACACTTGAAGGCGAGCTGTCCAGGCAGTAGGATAGTCGCCTGGTTTTTATAACTGAACATGCAAAAGAACTTTATATGGCTAAGTTACTACTACTGTCAGTGCAAGTAAGCAAAAATAAGATCCTTTTAAACCTCAAAGTTTTACATCTTGTATTTTTTTTTGAAGTTTAAAACTGAGTTCAAGTTCAATAAAACTATTTTTGTCATCACAAACTTTAAAGCGCCATGTTAAATTTCAGTCAGACTCTGTCATTCATGGGGACAGGAGGTTTGCTTTTCCTTGCACAACTGACGAGTTCAGTGTTAGATACACTAGTAAGTAATGGCCCTATAGATAAATCGCCAAAATTCTCTGCGTGAAACTTTGTTTCAGTCTGGATTCAGAATCTTTGCATGCTGTTTGAATACAGCTGCTGCATTTTCCCTTTAACAGCAAAGATCCTGAAAGCCTAAATCAAAGTATCTCATGAGATTAACTCATAATGTGGAGAATGCAAACATAAAACTTACTGGAGTTTAGTCACAAGTTGAAACTGTTATGTTAATCTCTGCAACAGTGTACATTTTTTGAATAACTTAACCAGCTTTACTAAAGTAATATTGCCATATGCTTTCATCATGTGTTAATTTTCTGGATACCAAAACAGCCAGTCACCTTTGTGTCCAGAAACGCAAAGGACAGTGTTAAGGTTTTTTGATTGGAAACTTTAACATGTTGAAATAGCTAAACCTGATTATTTTATGTTCTCCAGTCAAGCTTAATACGTTACATATTACATATTGTACATTGTACATACATTGTACATATACAATTACATAAATAATTGCTTTTAAACAATTGAAAGAGTAGGTGTAACTACAGTTAATACAGCCCACAAAGCCACAGGATCTCCCTGAGACTTCTACAATAGGGACCCTGTCATGACAGTTTAGTTACTGTAGTAATAACTTTTCATGGTGCATTTGTGTCAAATAGCATCGGTTGCATATGCTGATCAAAATTCACCTTTAAAGTAAACAGGTGATGTTTTGATTGGTGGACATATTTTAGTGTTAATAACTTAACATTACAGGTCAAAGCAGCTCTTGCACATATGGCAGAAAGTCCCCACTGCATTTGCTGAAAGTTAGTGAAAGCATTGTAGAAACACCACTAGAAGACCTTTTTTGGTCCTCAAAATGCTCTCTGGTGTGTCCCTAGAGACATGTAACAGGCCATGCTCACAGTCGTCTTCTGCTAATGTAAATGATGTAGCTTAGTCTTACAGGAGGTCCTTCTGGACTGAACTGGCAGATCTTTTGTGTAGAAAAAGGATAGCAGAGGGACTAAGACTCATCGTGACTTGGGCTATGTGGCCTGATTTAAATTCTTTTCCTACTTGTGACTTTTATTTGATTGCTGGGGGAGTAAATCTCTCACTGTGTGCTTCCCATCAATACATTATGCAGAAGATAAGGTTATTCTGCCTGTTTTTTTGTTGGCTTGCTTAGCAGTGAGATTCATTTACCAAATTCTGTATTTTATGCTTAAAACTTTCAAATCTCAAGCTATAAACTTTGAAGTCTAGATACTGTAAATGTACTGTTGAGAGAAACAGTCTTTTATGTAAGACTGGTCTCTTATCCAGATAACATACAAATGAAGATTATCAATTTGAGGTCTACTAGCCCCAAAATTTTGCTTGTTCTTACACCTTTACTGTGAAGATAGTTTGTATTTCTAAGTTGGTTTAGTAGTTTTTCCCACATAAAATTTATGGTAATAGTGTTGATGTGTTAATAATTTTGTTAGCATAGTAATTGAGTAGTAAAGCTCTATTATAGAGAACAACGCTGTGTATGTGTGTAAATAAAAATAACCTGAATATGCATAATTTCCAAATGGGAAATCTAAGTTTGTTTGAAAGTAGCTTTTCAGAATAACTGTGATGTAAACTTCATATAAGAAGCTATGATGTTTTGTTAAGCAAACAGTTGCCTTGTGTGTTGAAAATGGATGCAGAAAATCCAAAGATAATAAAAATATGGACGTTCAAAGTGTAGCCTTTGGCTAAAATGTTTCTGAAATTCAGTCATTCTGACTCTCTGTAGTGAGCTATCTGAGTTTATATCTAACACATTATCACTTTATCTTACGCTTTAATACTTTCCCTTAGTAGTTAACTGATTTTACAACTGGCATTGTTTAATACTTTACATATTTATCAAGATAATATTATGTTGATTTTTGGATAATCCTGGATCAACATTTCTTAGTTTCCAGTAGCTCTGTAAGTTATAAGATGGGAAAAGTGTCATGTAACATGACTAACTTGTTTTTATTTAACATGGTTAACTGTTCAGTTGAGAGATGCATCTGGGCTTAACTTGAGCTCTAGATTGTGACTCAGCAAACCTTAGAAGTTGCTGCTGAGGACTGGATTCTCTTACTGGTAGTTGTGTCGTCATGTGTAGTAGACTGCCCATGGCCAGTTCTCAGCAGACCCTGCTTGAAGTTATTACAGAAAAACAGGAAAAAGTGCGCAAGGTATTATGACACAGAAAAATATTTACGGTAATAGTAAAACCTACACATATGCTCAGCTTCAAATTTTAGACAGGTACAGTGTTTTACACAATACACTACTTCAGACAGTTGTTACCAAACATAGCTATAGGCAGTAAGTTACAGGATGCCATAGCATCAGAGTTCAAGCTGGGTTTTGGATTTCAGTATAAATTTTAAAAAAACAAACCACAAAACCACACCAAAACAAACAGAAAAACAAAAAAACCCCCTTAGTGTAGCTAAAGAAGAAAGGAGGGAAAAGTCTGATCAGATCAGCATAAGACTTGATCATTAAGTAGTTTTTGATAATATACAGCTTCTAAAATGCCAGCAAGGTGGAGTGAAAGAACCTATTTCTTTAGATTACTTAGAAATTATTACATCATTTTTAAACATGTCTTTTAGCATAGTCTAATGGTGTTTTAAATTACTTGGAGCTTTGAAAGTATTGATACCAGTTATTTATTGCAGGGTTTTGGTTGGGTCTTTTTTATTGTTTGTTTGGGTGGCTTGTTTTTGCTGTTTTGGGGGCTTTTGTTTGGTTTTTGTTTGTTTGTTTTATGAAAATGTTCATTTACTTGCCAGTATGTTAAGGGGATAAAGCCCTGGAGACCCAAGTGCCTATTTATTCACTGGACAAATCATAGCCTGGGAAAAAGAGTAGATAGGGGAGGAATAGTATTGTTAACCCAACCTTCATCCAGCTTTAAGACCTTGTAAGCAGTGGTTCCAGCTAGTGATTTACTTTTAAAAGCTCATACACTTTTTACTGTTTCCTCATTCACTTTTTATTGTTTGCTATGGTTATAGCTTTAATCATGTAACTTGATTGCTAGATTTGGAGGACAAATGCACTTTTCTTTTTTCCAAAATGGTACTAGCTAAGGTTTCATTACTCTTCTCTAGTATGTCCTTGAGTTTGTGTGGATCTGCATCTTAAATTCTTGACTTCTCAAAATCATTGACTTGCTAAAGTTTGTGACTGAGTTAGCCTCTTCTGTGGTTTTGTAGTGAACTGTTGACATAAGTAGAGTAGTTGGCTCTAATACTTTCTAGTGGGCAGAATCAGTCCATGGAATTACAGCCAGTGCGATCTTTCATGTATCTACCTGAGCAGGTAGGAATTAGGGGAGAGAGAAATAACTGCGAGAGACAATGTGAGTAGAGGAAGGAGACAACGTAATGTGATACCTTTTGAGCTGACAGAACAGAACTAGTGTGAGAATAGGCACTGAGGAGAGGCTGACAGCCAAAGATAGTGAGGACTGTCTAACTAGGACTAAAATGTGGGAGAAAAGGTCAGGAAGAATGAAAGGGGATGCAGTTAAGAATTAGTATAAGTTGTATAATAGACTGCCAAGGGAAGAAGATGCTAAAGGGGAGATGTAAGAGAAACCTATTTAGGATAAATAGGGAAAGGCAAAAAAAAATAGTGTACTACTTAAAGTAATCAAGTTGAAGTTAGATTGCTTTCTACTTGCTGGAAAGAAATTTTTCCCCCAAGATATTGTTGAAAGCTTGGGCTTATTGAGAAAGCATTCTGAAGCTTTGATTTGTTATCCTGTGAGATGTTGGGATGTAGACTGTTGCTATAAACCCAGATAAAGGAGGTGTTCCCAAAGGTCTTGTTCTTGAGGTTTCTGCCTTTCTTCCTAATGCAGTCTTGCCTGGATTTAGCCTTTGGAAATGATACCCTGACTTCTTCAAAAGGGAAAGCCAGTGAGGGTGTGTTTCCATGTCTGTCTTGCTGTTCCAGGGTGTTTCTCTGTCCTTTCTGGAGTGTGTTTGAGAAATGTGACTTAATAGTTCCTCCAGTTATTTTGATAGGTTTCTGTTCTCGTAAACCTTGATACTAATTTGTTTCAGATCTCTTCTAAGAGGAGAATAAAGGAATATATGTCATTCTTCATTGGTTTTACAACTTAGTGCTGCTTGATAAAAATGCTTTTTTTATGATATGCGCTGCTATTCACTACTCTTATAGGGGTACTCAGAGCTGGAAAGAATACAATGCATACAGAATTATCTGTTTATAGTTTCTATAGTTCTTGGAACAGGTGCTCATGGGATACTTTGAAGAATTTATGGTAATTTCAAGACAACTCTTGCAGTTTACTTCCACATCATTGGATATCGGCCATTCTACAATCTAAGTGAAATGAAGGAGAAGAATCTTCTATCAGAAAGACAACGTCGCATAGGAAGTATAGAACTGGAGTGAATGTTCACTACTCCAGATTAGTTCATCTCTAGTTTGCTCACTTATAGAAGACAGCATTGGCATATTTCTTCTAACATGTTGCTCCATGGAATTGTTAATTTGTTGTTAAGTCTGTGTGTTCCCCTTGTGTCATGGTAGTAATTCCTAGACTTCTGGTCTTGTGGATTCTTGACATTTTTTAGGAGTTTTAATTTATCTGTTACTGTAAATAATGTTGAAACTTTCTGAAAAAAAAAGATATAACCTTGTTGTATAACTTCTAGTTTCCTTTCAAGTGTGAATTTTAAACTAGACATCTAGAGTATTTGACTGATATTTCAACAGTTATATGTCTTTTAACACATCTCTCTCTTGTTGCAGGGTTTCTTTGTAATTGCTGCCATGGGAAGATACTTGACTATGCTATTGCTGCTGATGCTGCTGGTGCAGCGTTTTGGAAACTGTGAAGGAAATCAAAGGCCACATCATGCTCCAGAAATGCAGTTTACACAAGTACAGTATAATGCCACTGTGTATGAGAATTCTGCAGCCAAGACTTACGTTGGGCATCCAGTGAAAATGGGCATTTACATTACAGATCCATTATGGGACCTAAGATACAAAATAATTTCTGGTGACAGTGAGAACTTGTTCAAAGCTGAAGAATATGTTCTTGGAAACTTTTGCTTTTTGAGAATACGGACCAAGGGAGGAAACACAGCTATCCTTAACAGAGAGGTAAAAGACCATTATATGCTGACTGTTAAAGCAGTTGAAAAAAATACAAATGCTGAAACGCGCACAAAGGTCAGGATACAAGTACTGGATACAAATGACTTGCGGCCTTTGTTTTCTCCAACATCTTACAGTGTTTCTTTGCCTGAAAACACAGCAATAAGGACCAGCATCGCAAGAGTCAGTGCAACAGATGCAGATATAGGAACAAATGGAGAGTTCTACTATAGTTTTAAAGAAAGAACAGATGTGTTTGCTATACATCCAACTAGTGGAGTGGTAGTACTAACTGGTAGACTTGACTACTCGGACACTAAGCGTTATGAGATGGAAATTCTTGCAGTGGACCGTGGACTGAAGCTGTATGGTAGCAGTGGCATAAGCAGTATGGCAAAACTAACTGTACACGTAGAACAAGCAAATGAATATGCCCCCATTATTACAGCTGTTACATTGACTCCATCAGAATTGGACAAAGATCCAACTTATGCAATTGTAACTGTAGAGGACAATGATCAGGGTTCAAATGGGGAAATAGCATCATTAAATATTGTGGCAGGTGATCCGCTCCAACAGTTCAAAACAGTGAGGTCTGTTCCAGGAGGTAAAGAATACAGAATAAAAGCCATTAGTCACATTGACTGGGAGAGCCAACCTTTTGGATACAACCTTACCCTTCAAGCTAAAGATAAAGGAAATCCTCCGCAATTTTCTTCTGTAAAAGTTGTTCATGTGACATCACCGCAATTTAAGTCTGGTCCCATCAGATTTGAAAAAGAGATATATAGAGCTGAAATAAGTGAATTTGCCCCTCCAAACACACCTGTGATAATGGTGAAAGCTGTGCCTAGTTACCCACATTTAAAGTATTTATTTAAAAATATACTAGGCAAAGTAAAATTCAATTTAAATGCTCACACTGGTCTTATTACCACTTTAGAACCTATAAAAGTGCAATATGCATCCCATTTTGAACTTGAAGTTGTGACAAGTGGCAGAGGAGCGTCTGCAAAAGTATTAATTAAGGTACTGGGCATGAACAGCAATCCTCCTGAATTTACTCAAACAGCCTACAAAGCCTCCTTTGATGAGAATGTGCCAATAGGTACGAGTGTGATGAGAGTGAGTGCAAAAGACCCTGATGAAGGAGAGAATGGTTATGTGACCTATAGCATTGCAAACCTAAATCCTTTGCCATTTGTGATTAACCATTTCAGTGGGATTATTAGTACCTCAGAAGATTTGGATTATGAATTGATGCCAAGGGTTTACAATTTAAGAATTCGAGCTTCTGATTGGGGTATACCATATCGTCGAGAAGTTGAAGTTCCTGTTACTATTGTTTTAAATAACCTGAATGACAATATACCTCTGTTTGAGAAAATAAATTGTGAGGGAACAATCCCCAGGGATCTTGGTGTTGGGGAACAAATAACAACTGTATCTGCTATTGATGCAGATGAGCTTCAGTTGGTGAGATACCAAATTCAGTCTGGAAATGAACTGGATTTATTTAGCCTGAATCCAAATTCTGGAGTACTTTCACTCAAACAGTCACTAACAGATGGCCCAGGTGCTAAAATGTCTTTTCACAGTTTGAAAATTACAGCTACAGATGGAGAAAACTTTGCAGAACCGTTGTATATCAACATAACCGTAGCTATTAGTCGCAAACTGGTCAACTTGCAGTGTGAAGAAACTGGTGTTGCCAAAATGCTCGCAGAGAAACTCTTACAAGCAAATAAATTGCACAGTCGTGGAGAAATTGAGGATGTTTTCTTTGACACTCACTCTGTCAATCTGCACGCACCTCAGTTTAGACGTACTGTCCCCAGTAGCATTGAGATAAGAGAAGACCAACCTGTGGGCTCCAGCATCGTACTTATGAATGCTAGTGATCTTGACAGTGGCTTCAATGGAAAGCTAGTGTATGTTATTTCTGGAGGTAATGAAGATAGTAGTTTCATTGTTGATATGGAAAGAGGAGTGGTGAAAATTTTATCTCCCCTTGACAGAGAAGTAAAAGATAAATATACTCTAAATATTACTGTCTATGATCTTGGAATACCACAGAAGTCTGCCTGGCACCTTGTAGATATAAAAATTTTGGATGCTAACGACAACCCACCAGAGTTCCTGCAAGACAGCTATTTTGTTGAAGTGAGTGAAAACAAAGAGCCAAACAGTGAAATAATTCAAATTGAAGCTACTGATAAAGATTTGGGGGCTAACGGAGAAGTGAAATATTCTCTTCTTACAGATACAGACAAGTTTACTATTAATGCTGTGACAGGAGTTGTGAAAGTAGTAGGTGTTCTGGATCGTGAAGAACAGCACATCTATTTCTTGAAAATAGAGACTAGGGACCAACCTACTGAAGAACCTCAATTATTTTCAACAGTAGTTTTGAAAGTGTCTGTTGAAGATGTTAATGACAATCCTCCTAAGTTTATTCCTTCAAATTATCATGTGAAAATTCGGGAAGATCTTCCTGAGGGAACTATTATTACATGGCTAGAAGCCTATGATCCTGATTTAGGTCAGTCAAGTCAAGTACGTTACAGTCTTTTGGACAGTGGAGATGGCACCTTTGATGTAGACAAACTAAGTGGAGCAATACGTATTGTACAAAGACTGGATTATGAAAAGAAACAACTTTATAACTTGACTGTGCGGGCCAAAGACAAAGGAAAACCCATTTCATTGTCCTCTACGTGTTACGTTGAGGTTGAGATAGTTGATGTGAATGAAAACTTGCACCCTCCACGGTTCTCCGTATTTGCAGATAAAGGCTTTATAAAAGAAGATGCCCCTGTTGGCTCCTCAGTCATGACAGTATCTGCTTATGATGAAGACGCAGGACGGGATGGGGAGATCAGATACTCCATCAGGGATGGATCTGGTATAGGAGTTTTTCGAATTGATGAAGAAAAAGGTAAGGTGGCTTTCTGTTATGATTTTATTTGGAATATAGAAATATAGCAGCAATGAGATAAGAGAAGCAGCATTATCAGAGTTGACATAGGTGTTCTTGTTAGGACAAAAAGGTATCACCAATAGTGTGTATAGTTCTGCTTACCGCTTCCCTGAAAGTATATGTATACACTTGATAAGTAATTTTCTTCTCTTGACTTCGTGGATAGAAGTGAAGAGAACAAATGAGAAATGGCCTACCTAAAGCCATTCTTAAATCTTAAATTTATGCCTCCTGGCAAAAACAGGAGTACTATTATAAAATTAAGATCTTCCTCGTGTGAATGCTGTTGCCTTGTGGCCAGTGGGACTGTGAAGCTAAAGCAGCAAACTGTTTTTCGCAGGGATTGTCATGCTTTTTAATCTTAAGTGACATCTCTGTTGCTTCATTTACTGGAGATGTGCATGAACATTATACTGCCATACATGCTGGTTTTGGTAGTTGTCTTCAGAGCTGTTATAGGTACCCATCTGTAAGTAAGGGAGCAGTGCCTTCTTCATGGAAAGGCTTCTGTGAAAGAAAGTGTAGATGCAGCCTTTAAAAAAACTCTTATAAATGAAGCAGACTGAACTGTTGACTTATTTCATTAATGACACATAAATTGACAAGCAACTGTGAGGATAATTCCAGTGCCATGTATTTAGAAGAAACATAATTGTGGTTTTAATAAAATTCCAGTGCTGACTTTTAACATCTTGCTTGGTCATCTGTGTAGCTACCCACTCATTTATGTCTCTGATAAAATAGAGAACTGATATTGTGCTACTAGCTAAGCGCCTTAAAATCAGTTGAGGAGAAATCTTGTGCAAAATCTGGATACAGGTTGCATCTCGGTAAATTATGACATATATCATTGAAGTCTTACAGAAAAAAACTTGTAACTGAGAATAAGAAGTGACAATCATACCTGATGCATCCAGTAGCCATTCTGTGTGTTACGTATGCTTCCGACAATTGTGAACGTGAGTAATATGGACTCACAAAGTCACTTTGCTCTTAAATGAACAAACTGTTACTGGCAATATTTTTCCTTCTATAGCAAGGCAGTTATTGAATTACATAGTTTGTGGCTAAAGAACCAACTCTTGATCTTGAAATATAGCATTGTTTCTCTTAGCTTTGCTTTTAACAAAGCACAGAGTTACAACTGTGGAACAGATTTGCTAAGAATGGAGAATTGAGTACTTTCCAAGACTTACTAGTTTCACTCTTAGGTTTTTGGTATGTGTGCAAACTATTCATTTGTTTCTTTTGACATAAGTACATTCACATTTACTGTGCTTTATAGTATCTTAGAAAAGCGTCTAGTTGTCCTACAGAATGAGTCTGAGTTTGCCAGCTTACTGTCCAAGTGATAGGTAATGGTAATCAGAATGAGAGTGAAGAATTATTTGTATTTTGGTACCAGTATGTCCATGTGTAGCTGTTTATATGGACAGATGCATGTGTTTTTTGTGACACTACTAGTGTGGCAGAATTAGTGGTCTACATGTGTTGCCTCTTTGCTCTTTTGGCACAAAGCACAGGCTTGCTTTACTGAAGAATTGGTGTGAGTTAGTTCCGTTTTATCTGCTAGGTTTACAAAGTTGACAGAACTTGGGGCAAAACCAGCTTCTATTTAATCTTGTCCAGGACTGTATGTTCAAGGCTGTGGAGAGGCCATTGTCTGTATTCATATCTGACACCTAATGTTTGCAGTTCTTCAGGGGTGAAAGTAGTAGAGGGTTTTGATGGAGTGAGTGTGGTGGTGAAGAGGGATTGCTAGTTTTTACTCTTAGTGAACTAATTCCACTTAAGACACTGGCACAGGGAAGAATGTATGCATTTGTGTTTGGTAGGTGTGTTTTTTTCTGTCAAATACTGATCTGAAAGAACAAAGGAAAGAACATGGAGTCTCTACAAGCTTGACAATGTAGCATTAATTTTGTCTTGTCACTTTGTTGTTGTTGTTGCTAAGAAGCCATTGGAATTGTTACAGAAGACGTGCTTTCTACTGCAGTGTCTGAATATTTGCTGTATTTTTCAAAATGGACTGGCTTTGATACAGGGAGCAGACTGATAATTAGCCAGGAAAGCACATTAAAGAATTCATGAAAGAGGAGAACTGGCAAGCAACTGGGTAACTTTTTCAGCTTGCTCTTCTGACTTTACCCTTGAGCTACATGTCTCTTCTTGCTGTCTTTGAGAGCATCATACAATGTTTTCAGTTCTAAGATAGATAAACTGTATTTAGGAATTTATTTGGAAGCTACACTTAACTCTTTGGTGCCTAAGAGAGATCCTTTTGTGCCTTCTTGTCCTTGATTCCTAAGAAACAGTCACATTTACAGAAAGAGCAGATGGTTGTTGATTACGGAAGCATCAAGTAGCTAGTTCCATGCATAGAATTTTTGCTGGCTTTCAGGTTATCTTTTCTGTGTTTTGTTTTAGGTTGTTTTTCTGCTTTTGTTTTTGGTTTTGTTTTCTAATTTTACATTTCAAAAGGTAAGAAATTGTATTAGTGTTTGATACTTGTACCTGTAATTCTGGAATTTTCACAAGAGAATGTAATGTATCTTTGCCACTAACTCCTGAGTACTTTTTTCTGAGGTCAGATGGTTCTCAGAGGTTCTGTTTTCTGCAGTCCTGTCCAAAACATTAGAAGTAAATCTCTGAACAGGGAGCCCTAATGCACCCATGTTCCCAAACTCAGGAGTTGTTTTGATTCCTTTCTTGCCCGATTGTTCCGATGCTTTTCAAGAAGCCGTGGAAAAAAAGTACATCAGGGTGAATTTGGTAGTCACTCATATTTTAGCTTTCATGTAAGTGTTTTTTAGCCTGAAAAGATAATAGTGGCCAGTAAAGGAAAAGAGCAAGATGATGGAAGTCTATAAAATCACAACAGTTTCTGTACCACCTTCCTTATATCACTGTTTTTTGTAATACAGACATTTAACACGTAACCAACCTAAAACGAAGTATTTTTCACCTGAAATATAATAAAGTAATGAAACTCATTTCTCCAGGAAGTTATAGAGATCAAAAGTATGACTAAGGAAAATAAATGATACTAATGAGATTATTTTGAGTTTCGGCCTCATGCTATCTCCACCTCATAAATTGTTGACTGGAAGCCAAGTGGGTAGGGGAAGGAGATCAGGGATTATCACTCAATGCATAATGATTCAGATGTATAGCAGTGCATTGTGAATTACTGTACAGAGATAAAATTAAAATTACATAATAAATGGAAACTCTAGGTGTATTGTAACAGCATGAGGGGGAAAAAGTTAAAACTATATTTATGTGCAGTGAATTTATACAACAAAGCAATTTGTTTATCCTTTAGGTATGTGTATTCAGGAGAAGTTGGAATTTAAGATAGCTTTTTGTGTGTGAGCTAGAGTGAAGTCTGCAAACTGAAATGGCCAACTGGCTATACAAATTGTCTACTGAAGCAGCTGTAAAGTATTTTCCCAAAGAATTTGATAAGGAGTTGAGCATAATATTAGAATGCATTGCGTTGATACAGTTCCCAGTGTGGCACAAAAAAAAAATCCCACATGTGCCCTCAAAATCCCATTAGCACTGAACAATAAAAGTGAGATAAATCATGTCAATACTATACTGCTACTGCCATTTAGAAAAGCTCTAAGGGATGATAGTAGCAATTGATGGAGGAGAACCTACAGCAGAAACCATGTGGGACCAAAGCAGTACTGAAACTTCTTCCTTCCTTGTCCCAGTTATCCTGGCAGACAAGCAGGGAAAAGGAGAATGTCTTCCTATTTACTTTCTGGTTGTAAAATATAAGGATAGAGCATTTCCATTAAGTATTTACATTCCTCAAAGTTGAAACGAAAGATGAAAGCTTTAGTATGTAAAAAGGGTATTTAGGAAGAACTCCCAATACTTCTTCCAGTTGTACGGGTGAACAAGGCCATTCAGTGTCACCCACTGGGCTGGATGTGATGCTGTCATGGGAGCACCAGCACATGGTGAACAAGTTTCCACACTGATTTTCAGCTGTAAAAATGAGAACTGTTACTAGTTTTACTCAGTATCTGGCCTTCTACAAAGAATTTTTGCCAAGCAGACTGCTCCTTTCCTTGAGATATCAGGGCTTATTACTGAGAGCTGGTTTTTATCTTGTTTCCAGGTTGTCCTCTTTTGGTTTCAGTTTTCTTTCTAGTCCTCAAAATTTAGATAGCTGAGGGAGCCAGCAGACTTTAGGAGTGTAGATGGCCCTGGGACATTTACCCTAAGAGAGATCTCATTGCAATGTTCATAGAAGATGGGAGCCTATCCTGGAAGGCGATGTTCAGAAACCAAGGAAGTTTCAGGAGTTATTAGTTCCATGGTGTCTGGTTGTATCTAACCAGTTCTGTACTGGAGCAGTTGGATTTGCAACCGTTGTACACCCAGATGCAGGGTGCTACGCAATGAGGTTTCCCCTAATGACAGTTTATTTTAATTAGTTTAATAAACCACGGTGAATTTTACAAACGCATTGTTATCAGAAACTTTCCAGCTAGTTCAACTTGTAGGACTACCAGCAGGCATTTTTAAATTTCTGCAACTGAGGATATTTCCCAGCACGTAACTTAGTTCCAGAATGGTGTTAAGGGTGATGTGGCAGTTTGAAGTTCATGCATGATAATCTTACGAGTTGTGTTTAATCCAGTAATGTAGTTGTTTGTTACTAGAAATCTTACTGTTCTTTCAGTAACCTGAGTTTAAATTATGAGGACATGAGTGTTATAGAATAACAGTAATTCCGTTCTAACAATAACAACAAAGTTTAGGTGATTAAACTGATTTGCTGACTTAAAAAGACATAAGCATGATTGTGCTTGATTAGAACAAATGTCTAGCCTGATACGCTCTCTCCAGTGGTATAAAGAAGGGGAGGAGCAGGGCAGACACATGGTACTTCCTTCTAATATTTGCCCAGTCTCTGGTTATTTTCTGTTTGGGGAGTTTGAGTCAGATGTGGTTTGTAACCTTTAGTGGATTTATCTTTCTTGTGAATTACTCACTTGGAACCATGTAATTTTCAAGTGTAACCTTACCACCATGATAAGGAAAGATCATTTGTTTTGTTAAAGAATGTTAAAGGAGCAAGTAAAAAAAAATATTAATGGGGCATGTGGAAGAAAATTAATTTTATTGCACTATCTCTGTGTGCATAAAATACCATCATTAAAGCTTAATTACTATGAGACACTATTTTTTAATATTACCAGAACCATTTTCAGCTGGGAAGACAGTAATTCATTAAGGAAAATGAATAGGATTTTAACTACGTAAAGCAAAGAACTGAATTATACTCTTAAGAAGGTACAGAGCATTGCTAACACATAGTAAGCTTGTTTCTTTGTAGTGTTCTCATAATTGCATTAATTAAAACACAGGATGTGATTTACATTTATACATAGGGAGTAGCTTCAGGTTCTGTTTCTTCAGCGATCTTTGACTTTGAGCTTTTGAAATCATTCCACCACTCACAGTTGTTGAGTTTTAATATGAAGACAGGCATTCGCAAAGATTTAATACTATGATTATCAGTGGAGCGGAACACTTAAGTACCTGTTGGATAGCTATTAAATCAGCAGCGTTGTCTGGAACAGAAGCCAACTGGCCTGCGTATATCCTAACAACTCTTGTACCTTTAGGCAGGGTGGCTGCACCCAGATTGTCTGTTGGGAATGCTGTCTGCTGCATTTCGACTCCTAACTGTGCCCCCGTGCTCTTTGGAAGACTGGCAGCTGGCAGAGGCCACAAGCAGTTTAGCAATGTAGAGAATCAAGTTCCAGTGCCTGGGAACGTTTTCTGTCTGTTTGTTGTACTGATACAACCATAAACCGCTTGAAGGTAGGGGAGGCATTATTAATCAAAACTGAGACTGGCGTGATTTGGCTTTAAGTTCATTGCAGTTAAGTAGTCTTACAAATATGGGACCTTCACTCTTTCAGTGAGTGCTTCATGCTGAAGTTGCACCTTCTATATACTTTAGTTTGTTACCCTTGTTTATATTCATGACTTATACAAAAACCAGGTTATACAGGAACTTAATTTCCCTCAGTTTGAGTAATTAAAAAAAAATAATAATAATAAAAAGCCCCAAACCAAAAAGTTGCTAATAATTTCCATTTTTCTACTATGTATGTTCCAAACGTCCTGCTGTCAAAGCCATATAGTGACTGTGTGCTGTGTTTATTTCAAGTCCTTGCAGATATGTCAGATAGGTTCTAGGTCACTGAAAACTGTTAACAGAAAAAATGTTGAGCAAATCTTTTTGTAAGAAAGCTGTTAAACATTAAATCAAAAATTGTAATTGGTTAGATGATGATAGGAAAGAATATTCCTGGGTGGGTTTGATATAGGCTATGAGAAGGAGGTGCTCTAAGATTTAGTCAAAGTTTGATTACAGAAGTTGTGACGACGACTTTTCCTGCTTAGCTCCTGTCCACAGGTATAGTCTCATTGGCACACAGGTTTTTTGCATTAAAATTCCATATGTATTTTGACCAGTTAAAAATAAGGAATAGATGGGAAGAAGATCCTCTCCTGTGAGAGTCTTCTGATAGTGTCTTTTTCTTGCAAAGCACAGTAGTTCTTCCCACTGGTTTTGATGAGTGAGCTGGATTAGGAGATGCTCTATTTCTGTACAATACTAAGCAGTTGCAGCTTTTTGGATGAGACGTTTTCACCCTAGCTAGTTTGGGTACAGAGATGAGTGAAGCTCAGAGCACAGACTAATCTCCCAGGTATCTAAATAGCTTTTCAGACAAGTTTTTTTTCACCCTACACTGAATTATGTACTGCCACATTACATTGTACTGAAGTTAACGATTTGCCCATATAGCTGTAGCAGTTAACTTTCTTCTATGGCTAAGGTATAAATGTGCCAATAAAAGGTTATTCTGATGTGATTCTTTAAAAAAACCCAAAACAAAACAAAACCCCCCAAAATACAACAAAAAAACCCAACAACAACGAACTAAAGAAATAAAACGAACACCTTGTAGAATGGTTACTAAGTTCTATAAACTCCAAGTTAAAGTTCTTAAGCCTGTGATTGTTAATCTTTTAAATGAGGGGCTGCATCAGCACTTCATTTAGCAGTTAAGGGAACTAAAACAAGATTCTAATATGTATGCTGGAGATTTGAATGAAATTCTAGTCAGCAGAGCGGAGTTTTTTTCTTAATCAAAGGTCATATGCAGATTATTCTTGGATTCTGGAACCGGCTGGTCAGTTGCCACACTGACATCTGGAGCAGAATTCTGGGTCAGAACCTGAAATTCAAGCACAAACTGTTAAACTCATTATTTTTAAAAAAAATAATCCAAGGGCAAACATTTTCTATTTGTTTGAATAGTATATAATTAAAGCTCTTAAAGGCATTCAAGTAGCACTTTCTGAGTTTGAGAGACAATTTTTTTGTGCATATCAGGAAAAAAGTGTATGTTGGCTTTTTGGGGTTTTTTTGAGAAATGTTGGGAACATACCTGTTCACGAAATATTTTAATTATTTAACGGAGAGAAATTAATACAGCTGTTCTTGTTCTGGAAGCAGGAAGTAGTTTAGGTCAGAGATGCAGAAATAGTCATTCCCTTAGCTTTCTCTGTGAGGAGTTTAGTAAAAATAATACAGTTTTTTTAAAGGAGGGAGCGAATGAAGATTAATTAACTGCTCTGAAAAGATATTTTAATACTGATGTAAGTTCAGTGTTTTTTCTAGTGGCATATTTATTTTGTGCTGTGCCTTGGCATTCCCTCCCTGTGGTATTGAACTGGAAAGACGAGCAGCATGAGAACAACCTGAATTGATGTGATTGGGAGACAAGATCTACCCATTTCAACTCTCCCACCAGCAGCCTTCTGAATCCTTTGCAGAAGAGTCCTTATCAAATTTCTCCAGAGCCCGCTAGAAGAAAGGTTTTGTTGTGGCAATAAATAATGAAGCCACTTGCATCACCATGCCTACCAAACACAATAACCTGTTTTTTAAAACATTTATCCCGTGTTTTGATGACCTGTCTTCCCTGCCAGAATTTTCAGTGATAATCAAGCATGCAGTGCATGGAGCAGAGCTGAAATCCTAGCTTAGTCTGCAAGATGGGAGAGACTGTTGTCTCTGTGTGGGATGCTTCAGTTGGGGCGGCAAACTTACGGTTGTTTAGTACAGATATTTTTAAAACTTGTTGTGTAGACTCTTTGTAAAATAAAATCTGTATTATCTTGTTTTCTGCCTTCTAGTTAATGATGCCCAGTCGGTTTCAGGTTGTTCAGTATGATGTTGAAAATAAGAGTAAAGTTCACAAAGAAGAAGATCTGTATGTCTTCGTTCTGTTTTTATGGCATTTTTCTTCAGTGGCATTAAGCCAAACTTGAGCTTTTGTGCAAAAAAAAAAAAAAAGAGTTATGTTAAAAAAAATTAACTGTGCCTAAATTGAGTAATAATTTGAGTTTAAAAAGAATTTGCTTATGATTTCATGCACCTAAAATATATTTTCCACCAATTTGTTATGGTTTTAAAAATGAGGCATTTGGCACATAGATTCTCTTTTATGAGACAGTACAAATAGCTCTAACAGCAGCTTGCTGAGAATAACTTGTATCTTTAGATCTCCTCTAGTATTAGGAGAAATTGAAAAACTTTTTTTGAAGAAGTATGGACCCAGTTCAGCAAGATTTGTGTCTGTTGAAAGAAATAAAGGCTAAAGCCAGAGACCTGCTATCGTTTAGACTGAGGGCAAGTCCTAAATTTGCTGCTATCCAAAAAAATCAACCCAGAAAGTTTTTTCCTAGGAGATAACTAACTTTTGAGGTTGTGTTGTTTTGCTTTATTGCTGGTACTGATGGCCTGGCTGCCTCACACCTGTATTTAGTTGTGTGCGTACAAGGACTCAAGCTCAGAAGTGTTTATCTGTTTGACCTGTGAGGGGTGATTTGGTCTTGACTACACTTTGCAGCTTTGCCACTGTACTCGGGGTGTGACTGTGTTCAGGTTGAGGTCTGGAACTGATGGTGCCATTGGGTTGACCTGTGGGATGATGCTGCTGAATTAAATGTGTTTCTTTTCAGGTGCACCTAAGCCTGGCATTTAGAACTAATGTTGAGTTTCAGTTTAGCAGAGGTTAAGGAGGCCTGTGTTTGGACCAGGGTAGGTCCTGAGCAGCCTGGAGCTAGATGATTACCTTTCTTTCTTAGGCTATAAGGACACTATATAATTTGCATTTGTGATGGTGGTAACTGCGAAGGGCTATTAGGTTGCTAATGTAGCTTTTAGAAAGTGGCTTTGGAAGAAGCTGAATTAGTTTTAGACAAACATATTCATCTTGTGTTTTGCTGTTGGCAGAGGGTTCTTCCCAAGTAGTTTGAGAGTTTTCTTAAGTATCCTGCTGAGCAAAACTTCACCTTAGCTGCCAAATAGAGATCCCATACAAAAGCTGGGGCTCCCCTCCTTGTCTGCACGGATGCTAAAAGCGAGGAATTGTTTTGTTGTGAAAGTTGTTGATTGGGTTACAGCTTTGATGAAAAGAGCTGCCTTGAGGCTGTGTCTCTGTAGGAGATGAACTGAGGCTGAGCCACATGTGGTCCCAAAGATTACCTTATAAACAGCAATGAATTCAGAGAGCAGAGAACATATTAAGGGCCTATTAACTTGCTTAGGCCTCTCTTTGACTTGAAAAGTACTTGTGAGCAGGAGAATAATAAAAGGGAAGGGTTGCCAAAAGCTATGGAAGGTGGATCTTGCCATATCGCTGTTGGTCCATCTGTTGAGTTGGGGGATTTATTTCCTACTAAGCATCTGCTTAGCTTTTGATGTACATATTAAGGTCAAAGGAGGGGAGCTTGAAATGATTGCATAATGTTTATTCTTTTCTTTGAAGATTTTAAACTTTAATCATAAAGCATTTGGACATCTTTAACAAAGGACAAACCTACATGAGTATTTGGCAAACTTCCACAACTTATGCAGTAGTTGCAGCTTTAGAACTTAGATTTAAAAATAACTTGGGCCTTGCTGAAACTATGGTTTGCAGGTCCATTTTGATATCTGTATCATTTTTATTGCATCTGTGACTGGACTACAATGGTCATCTGGACGTGACCAAAAATGTATTTTCAATTCATCAGTTTCCATGTGGCTCAACAAAAGAAAATCTCTAGAATTCCAGTGCCATCAAAGAGGTGTTTTTTGGAAAACAGAAGTATCCGAAGAATCTAGCAACAGGACTGCAACAGATAATTTATTTATTCAGAAACGAAGTTTCCTCAAACTACTTGTGTTTAGAAAGTAGAAATGTCACACATTTCTAATAGCTGTTTCTATTTCATTTAAAATTATTTGTGATCAAGGATAAGTCAATAACTTATTGGCTCTTATAAAGAGTAATTTAGTTTTGGTAGGCATTAGTGTTGAAAAGCAAACAGCTGAGCTAGTGGATATAAATTGTCTTGACCTACCAGTAGCAGCGATTGTTAATAGTTCTTTCAGCTCAGACTTCTGCATCTGTGCTGACTTGTCAGTGTGGCGTTGCTGACACCAGAACTGAATATCTGCCTGTATGACAAGGGAGGGTTATACACAGAAAATGCAGTAGTTGCATTGTTTTATTGCCCAGTCTACTACTTAAAATAATTCTCACTGACATGGATTGCTTCCAAAATCTGCATGTTTCTTAAATTGGTCATTTTGGGTGCTTACACAAAAGGCCATTTTTATTTTGCTGATGCAGAAAGCCTGAAACTTCCTCTATATACTAAAAAATGAAAATTCCCGAGTTTGAGTTTTGAATTTACTGATCGTGGTGTGCTTATTCATATTTCGTAGTGGACTTAAGGTTTAGAAGATTATTATATTAAGGATTTCAAAATGTAAGAAGTGAAGTTACAGAGTAGCCTTCTGATTTTAGTGTTATTGATAAATGTCCATGAGTGTTACAGAACTGCTCTAGTCACGTAGGCAAAGAAATGAAGATATTGATAGCATAATGTGCTAAAAATGAATACAGAATGAATGAATGATGTGGTAAAAATGAATACAGACTTCTCATATGTGTTTCCTGTGGCCCTGGTGGTGTTTATGCACAGAGGGAGTTTGGTAGTTAAGCTTGAAAGACTGGCAGTACAAAGCAGCTTATGATGAAATATATGAATGGACTGATGTATGTGATCGCTAATGCTGGTACTTTATCCCCTCCATTTCTCCAAAGCTGTGAGGGTGACATGCATACCTCTTCCACAGGGAATACGTCTCCTTTCTGCAGATTATTATTATTATTATTTGTTATTTTTTAATCCATCACCCTCACCCCAGCCCCCCCCCAACCTTTGCCTGTAGATTTACCATGACAAGGTATATCCTGTCTCTATGAAAATTAAGAGATTGCTGTCTAATGATAAGGGTTTAATCTGCAACGAATCAGACATGTGGAAACTTCTGTCTGTGGAATTTTCTGTTTGATCTGAGAGGAATGCCCTTGCTGTGCCCTTCCTGTAATGAAAGCAAGGTAGAGTGAATCAAAGTGATTCTAGATAAGATTGGAATGTGTGCATTGGTTATGCCTCTATTATATTTGGTATTGCAATTCTGGTTGTATGTATTATTTTACTATCTAGGAGATTAACAGCATAGTTCTACTTTTTAAAAGATAACTCTTTTCTGTTTTAGTTAAAAGTGCTAGGTTTTTATTGATGAAATTCCTGAGTTAATTACTTAGGTTTGGACATGGAAAGTCTTGCTCACAAAACCAGATATTGTCAGCAAAATATTGAACATGCTTTGAAGATACAACAGGTTTTTTGTTACTTTATGTAATTTTTCACTCTTCACTAGATCTTCTTCCTTAAAGATTATTTTATTTTTTGGTATACCATTGTGAGGAACGGTTAACAGTTTCTCTCCCTGTCTTTATTACACAGATGGTTAATGATTAACAAATGTCCAGCTGCCTGTGCAAGGAATGTTAATTACTTTGAGGAAGCAGGGAAAGAAGACTATGCTTGCGCAAAAGAAGTCTGGTATCATAGTTCACTTTGAAAGTAATTTGAATATTACAGTATGAATTTTAGCAGATTAATCACAAATGGAAGAATTATCTATTTCCCTCTCTCTGATGTCTGGTTGTATGTATGTGCTTCACACCTGTGCTGCTAGCTAGTACAGTAATATTTTGGGTTGCTTGGGTTTGTCCAGACCATTTTAAAGTAAAAAGTGTGTAAGAAGAGATTACAGCTTGTTAAGAAGTGGATTACTTTGTGTATGCATATAGAGAAAACACAGCTACCAAAAAAAAAGATAAAATAAAAATTTTAGCAGTTCATAGTCCCCACTATTTCACTCCATTCGTAATCAGCTTTCTGAATGGGTATGTGTGTGTGTTAAGTAAGTGTGGAAGCCCAAAGATCAAGAACTGTGCTTGAAAATGAAAAAAAAAATGTTAGAACTTGCTCTTTTCAGTTAGCTTTTTGCTGACTTAAAAGTGTTCGTGCTGAACACTGAAATTTTGTGGTGAAATTTTTGACTGACTTGAATAAGGTGGGGAAGGAGAGCGTGAGAAGGTTCAAAAACTGTTAGCGAAAGATGAGTTGTCAAGTTGTCATTGACTCAAGTGACACGTCAGTTTTGATGTGCGTAGTTTAATAAGTTAAGGAAGTGATGATTACAGTGAGAACAAGATTACTGCAGATTATGGGGATTAAATTTGGAGTGAATATTGATCCAGCATGTGATGATAGGAGGAAATGGAGTAAGAAAGAACTGCCATGCTTTGTCTCTAATTCCGGGAATGAAAAAAAAAACCCTTGGAAATGGAGTAGTTGAGTCTAGTCAAACATACGAATGGCCAGCATTTGAGAATATATTGTGGACAACAGTCATGCACAGATACGGAGATTTTAGAAGGTCACCTGGTGCAACTCCATCTCTGGTCACTGCAAACTCTGTGTATTTCTTAAACAAGGAAAAAATCTTCAGTGTTTCAGGAGCAGAATGCATATTCTGCCTGAATGGCCTACTGGTTACCTACTATATTATAGTGCTCTTTAGTTTACACTGAGTGTACTAGTGCAGACAGAGTTAATTTACTTTTATAATGGCTCTGTGATGATTAAACTTCTTGTTTGGTGGAGAGTTATTCACATCACTCATTTTCTTTGGTATTGTTGCTAAAGCTGCAGTTATCTTCAGTGAAAAATATTTCTGTGGGGAATAATTAAGAGGTTTCCAAGGGAAATTCCAACAGAGAAACTCTGTGTGGTCTATTTATCCAAATGCTTGCAGGTTCTACTATTAAGCAATAAATACAGAGTTAATAAAATTTATATATTTTTAAAAACTTTTATCTTACATTAATTTCTGCTACCTTTAATAATTTATTCTATTTTTTTTTCCCAGAAAATGTTGATTAAAACCATGCAGGCAGTTATTTGTGTGAAAAACCCATTATTTATGTGAAAAAGGCAGAACCCATCTCCCAACAGTCGTCCAGGGCACTAAGAAATAAACATGCTTGACATCTGATATTTAATTTCTAGTTTTCTAGTTGCAAGTCTCCTTTTTAAATGTGAAGTATTGATTCTTCAGTGTGCATGAGTTTGCTTATAAACAGAGCATTTCTTATTTACTTGATA
>NW_010196730.1:0-17890 GCF_000695765.1 Mesitornis unicolor
CACATCTGGGTGCCCAGGCAAGAGCTTCATGGGCACCCAGATGTGAACAGCCGGGTAAGAGGGAGGTAGCACCCATGGGCAGCTCTTGTACGGGTGCCTCTGCAGCCCTTGCCCAGGTGCCCATGCAGCTCTCGCCCTCCCTGATTTCGGGGCTGCGAGCACCAGCGTTGGCCAGCGTTATTTATTGCCCATCAGGAAACAAAGTTGAATGTTCTGTGCCTGTTACGAGGCTGTCCCAGCAGCTCACAGAGACAGCTCATCCTAATGGGCTCCCCTTTTATCCCTAAAAGTACGTACTAGGCACAGGCCAATCTGCCTCCCGCTGGCGGCAGCGAATTTGGTTGCTGAGGAGGAGAAAAGACGGTGAGTGCGACGTTAACGATGTCGCCAGCCAGGAGTTAGTAGGTCAAGGAGCTTTTGTTCAGCCCGTGCTGGCGGTGTGCTCAGTGCTGTACGAAACGAGAGGAAAAGAAGCTGTCCTGGTCCCACGGGTCTGCAATTGAGGCAGGGACCAGACAGTTCGGTCCCGGCGCCGGTGGTTGTCTGAGTGCCTGGGTTATGGCTTGACAGCGCTGGGTTTGAAGGGATGAGGTCTGATGGTGAAGGGGGGAGAGATGAGGCCAGGAGCCCGGGGAGCTGGGGCAGTGGTGGTTTGAAGGCAGCCATGGTGAGGATCCCCAAATTTCCCCGTGGCAGCATGGCCTTTGCTCATGCACTTTGCACTGTGGTCGTGGCTGTGCAAGAGGCACCCGAAAGGGCTGGACATTCCCTGGGACAGCACAGGAGCCATTCCCAGGGTCATTGCTCTTGGCTATGAGAGGGGCCAGGTTCAGAAGCCCAAAAAAAAAGTGGCTCTGGCTCCTTTGAAGAACCCTGAGGAGCCAGTGGGAATTTCTCTCCCCGACCAGCAAACTGGAGCCCAATGCCTTTTCAAGCCTTTCCTGTCCCCTGGCATCCGAAGGACTTGCAAACACAGCTGTGTTTGGGAAGCAGAAACTTTCCACGTCTCGCTGTTGTCTTGATTTTGACTCAAGTGAGGGAAGGGCCTGGGCTGGGCTATTTTGCCTTTTGTTTTCAGTGATTTTGGAAAAAAATAAAAAGAGGAGCTGGCTGTTTTTCATCCAAATACCACTGCAGGGAGAGGGGGCGGGGAGGCAGAAGCACCATGGCTTATTGCACGTAAAAATGCTGACAGTGTCAGGGAGCCATCCTGGGAAAAATATCTCTTTCTTAAAAGGAGAAAGGAGGGAAAACAGCGAGCTTTAAGGTTTTGATGTTGTTGTTGTAGTCGTTAAGGCAGAAAAGTCTTTCGCAGCATCTTACAATGCAAATGCATCCCCCCCTCGCTGTGAAGGGGTTTATATCAGTCTTATTTTATAGAAGGGAAGTTTGAGGCTGATGCAGTTCATTGCTTGGAGTTTCCATGCAGACCAGCATCCCTGGGATAATCCTTGGTCCCCGGGGACACGGAGACACTGCAAAACGGTGCTCCCTTTCCTGCGGCTTGGAAAAACACCCTTGGGTTGGCAGCCGCCCCATTGCGGTGCTCATCCTCGCAGCAGCAGCGTCCTCACAGTGTCCGCATCCTTCTGGGCACTGCTGCCACCATGGGACACCCTGAGAGCCCGGTGCCCCTGGAGTTGTGGGGGGAGCCAGCTCGGAGGAGCCCCAACCCCCTCTTTTTTGGCTTTGCACCCTGACACAGCGCTTCACAAGCCATAATGCGTTGCTAAGGGCCACTAAAAGATTTATGTGCTCTTGCAGGGCAGCTGATGTGTTTGGTTTGAGATGGAGTGCCCCGTATAGAGGATAGAACAAGGGGAAACGGCCCCAAGCTGTGCCAAGGGAGGTTCAGGTTAGAGATAAGGAGGAAGCTCTTTACTGAGAGGGTCGTCAGAAGCTGGCACAGGCTGCCCAGGGAGGTGGTGGAGTCACCATCCCTGGATGTGTTTAAAGAGCGGGTAGACGAGGTACTTAGGGATATGGTTTAGGGGGTAGACAGGAACGGTTGGACGTGATGATCTCAGAGGGCTTTTCCAACAGAGGGATTCTGTGATTCTGTGATTCTGTATTCGGGCACAACGGTGTCCTTGCAGTAATCTGCACCCCCGGTAACTGTCTCTCCCCTCGCAGGTGGATGTGACAGCCATGGCGCGGCTCTTCGGCTACGTGGACGTCACCGACTCTGGCTTCGTTGTGGCTGTGCTCAGCATCGCCTTCAACCCGCTCTTCTGGAACGTAGTAAGAGCTGCCTGCGCGCCAACCACCCCATCATTTTTAGCTTTCCTTTGCCAGTTACGGGGGGATCTCCTTTGGGCCACACAGGAGGGAAAAAACCTCTTCTGGGAAAGTCTGCTGGCCTGGCTGGGGTGAGCAGTGCTCAGTTGTGAGGCGTTAGAAGTGGGTGAGTAGGGAGCAGAGGGAGCTCCTGGGGCTGGGGGTGACTCTGATGGATGTCAGAGAAGATGCAAAGGTGGGAGCCAGCGCAGGATGCAGAAGGAATTAGGAGCCAAGCTCGGGAGAGGGAGCAGAGCAGTCAAATTCAGCCACCTCCTGCTGCACCTCCTACCCCAGCAGCCCAGCACTGGTCAGCACTGGGACAGCATAAATGGCGTTAACCCCCAGCGAGGGGCTGCACATCCCACTGCATCCCCTTGAAATGCGTTGGCAGCTGGCTGTGCGGATGGCAGGAAGCAGAAGCAGCCAGCTAAAAGCTAACCTGAAGAAATTCCCCCTCCATCGTGCTGCAGAGTCTGGCACAGAGCTGCAGAGCTAGCAGGGAGCCTCCCCTACGCAGCAGTGGCCATACCTGCACACAGGGAATGCTCGCTGTGTCTGTGGGTGCTGTAGTGCTTCGGGAGCCAAGACTGGAGGAGTTTCTGCTGCCCTTTACCACTGTGTGTGCTACCCCCCTGCAAAATCATTGGGGCATTGCAAAGCCAATGTGTCAAGCATGAGGTGGCTCCCACCCCGCAGCACCCTGCAGCTGGAATGCTCGGTGAAACATTCTCCCTGTGAGCACTCAGGGATGGGATGCCATCTCAGCCAAAATTCCCCAAGCCACCCACCAAAGCTCCCTGCAGGGATTCTCATGGGGAAGTCTCCTTAAAAAAGGCCTTATTTTTCCCGAGGGGGAGGACTCGGCTCCCTGTGAGCGCAGGGGCTCTGGAGATTGTCTCACGCTGGGTTTTGGAGAAGCGAGGCTCTCCTGGCTGTGAGTCACTTTGGAAACCTCCGTCGGAGCTCTTTGTTGCAGCCTCCCTAATTTTTCATGCGACTCGTTATTAAAAAGTCTCACGGCGTCTGAAACGCGAGCTAGAATATGCCACGTTATTTCCACTGCGGAGTCATCATTTAGCAGAAAGAATCAATGAACAAGAAGATTCAGGATGTGGTCTCTGGTGGTGGTGTTGGGGGGAGAGACCAGCTCCAGCGAGAAACTGCATAAAAGGAAAAGAAAGAAAGTATTTTATTAGCATCTGCTGCTACGCCTGCGACTCGTGGGACGCCTGCAGCTTGGGAAATAGCGTTGCTTTTTGGAGCAAGAGTTTGGCTGCTGATAAAGCTGATGTAACAGCAGGAAGTTCATGGCTCTGCCTTGCTGCTGTGTCCCCTTCCAGCGTCTGAAGGGCTTTGCCATTGGCGGCAGGTGGCACTGCAAGCAAGACGTGCAGGGAGCAGGAGGCATCTGCGTGGCTTTGCAGGGAGCAGCCTGAGCTGCCGTGGTGGGGAAAGCTGTGGGGAGGTGAGCGTGGCACTCGATGCTTCCCCGGCTGCAGCAATCTGGGTGCCTCCATCCGTACACTGGCTCTGTCCAGGCTCCTGGGCATCTTCCTGGTGTTTCTGCTCACACCACGCGCTGCTGGAAGGCTTTTTTGGGAGGTGCTGTGGGACCTGCAGCCCTGAGCAAGCCCCCACTATTGGGTGTCTTTTAGCATCCCTGGATTTTCCCTGATTTCTGCTTCCTTTCCCTCCTCCCCATCCTTTTTTCCATGGGATCAGTGTCCCATGCTGCACCCAGCCGGCAGCTCTTCTTTCTGTCTCTGCATCCTTGCACAGGCTCCCTTTGTTTTTTTGGCTATTTGAGTTCCTTCCCAGCAGCTGAGACCGCTTCTGCATCTGAATTACTTCGGGCTTGCAAGCGCATTAGCGCAAAGACTGGATTTCTGTGCAGTGCCAGGTGCTTTCTGCGCTTCACAAGTAACGTGGGACCCCGGTCCAAAACCCTCCTGTGCATGAAATTCCTGATTTGGGCAGAAACGGGGCGGGAATGCATTGACTTAATTCAGTGTCTCAGTTCCCCGTTGCTGCTGAGCTCCGGCCAGGTCTCCCTCTTGCAAAGTTTGGCGCCGGGTCGTCCTTGCTGCGCGGCGCTGTGGAATAAATCGGTGGGGAAACCCCATCTCTGTGTGGTGCTTGGCCGATGGGGTGCATCACGATACCTTGAGCATCACAAGGCGTTTGTCCTGGTAAGCACTAGGCAGGTATTTTTGGGACAAAACCTGCAGGTTTGGGAAAGAAGCACCAACTCTGGAGGCTGTCAAGAAAACCCTGATGCTCATGGGGTCGATTTATGTACTTCAGTTAAGAGAGCAATTTAGAGGACCAGGGCCTCCGTGGGGCAGTTTGCAGGGTTCCAGCCAGGCTGTGCTGATGCTCCCTCCTGTTCTCCACAGCTTTCCAAAAAAAAGGCCTCAGGACTCTCAATTCCCACCATGAACGTCACCCTGGGGTCACCCACTGTGTTTTCCCACCAAACCCAGGGCTCGCTTACCCTCTTTGTCCCAATTAAAGTCCTGCCCATCCCCAGGTTGTGTTGTCCATGGCACAGCTTGGCTGTGTTCCTGCACCGTTCTCTGTTTTTTTCCTCTTTTTTCCCCTCTCTCCTCCTTGTGCTGTCTCTGCTTTCCCTCCCACCATGGCTGTTATGAAAGGAGCTGCTGGCAGCCATGGTCAGGGTGCAGGCGAGGCTCCAAAATGCAGCAGCGGAGCTGTTTTGGGGATGAAATCACTTAAAAATCCCCAAGGATGTCCAGCACAGCTGGGAGTTGCCATAGGGCTGCAGAGGAGCACCCAGCGAGGAGTGGATGCGTTGCTGGAGCCGTGCCCTGAAACATCAATGAGGTCAGAGCGGTAAAAACTTCAATAAATCCCATCTGTGTTTGGAAAACCACAGAACGGTGGGAGAAACTTCCCATCCCTTGGTAACTAAGGACGGTATTAAACAACAGCTCCTCGGGGACAAACATTTTGGAGCCAGGAAGGGCAGATAACCTGCGTGCGGGAGGCTTTGCAGAGCCCGCTGAGCCTTGGCACACGAGGAGTTGCTAGAAAGTGGGAAGGTTTCTGACTCTCTCAGTAGTAAACAGGCAAACGGCGTAGCCACGAGCCAGGTATTCTGACGTCCGCCGCCACGCAAGCGAGTTTCAAGTGGGGAGCGCATCCATCAGCAGTCGTTTTTGTCTTGATTTGAGCCTCTTAAAAATTGACGGCTGGCGTCACGGCCCGATTTAGCAGTGGCACATCTTCAGCTGCCGCCCCAGAGCTCGCGCCTCCCCTCGCCTCCGGTGACCCCCTCCAGACACCCGTGCATCCCGCGGCGATCCGCGGAGCGAAACGCCAAATGTCACGGTTAGGAGTGTAATTTAATATGATTTTAAAGAAAATAGACGTGGTTTTGTTCTTCAAGGTTGCAGCTTTCCCGGGTAGCAAGATCTCTCTTCTAGACTTCTGTCAAGTGTTTAAACTGCGTGAGGTTTTGATTAAAGAAGTGGTTGCACAGGGACCTGGGCTGACAACGCCTGGCTCCTGATGGATGTGTATCTCTTGGTTCATTTATTTTTAATTTCCCATCCTTTTCTCCTCCTTTGGAGACCGGGGGAACCTTGCCAAGTGGATAAGAAGTGCTTGTGCTGGCAGGGAGGGGGGAGCTTGCAGGCGCTGGCAGCCCCATTTCACCTACCTCTGACCACTTCTTGCTAAATTTGGATGAAGGTGCCTGGCCCAAAACCTCCCCACGCTGCTGGGAAGGGGCCAGGAGCTTGGGAGCTGTTGGGATCAGACCTCAGTGAGCCAAAATCTGAGCAACCTTCTGGGGGAGGACAAAAATGCAGCTGTGGGTGAGAGCAGAACGGCCCTCAAGCGTCTTCTGGAAGGTGCTTTTAGATCCCATCATAGGAGCCACAGCACAGCGCTGGTGATTATCTGTTGTAACAGATGCTAGATCAATCGCAGGGCTTCAAGCTACGCTGCCAGGCAATTGACTGCAGAAAGTGTTTCTTTATTGGGGTAAAGCTGGGCTTGCAACACGGCTCGGATTCGCTCTTACATCTCCAGTCTTTAAAATGTCACCACCAGCTCTGATGCTTTTCCTCCTTTGTGCAGGGAGAGAACGCACATTATTCATAATTGGACTCTCTGCCAGGCTGCAATAGCTGTGATCATTTCCTACAATGCCTAAGAAAGAGCAAGGATTTGCTTCCTTCCTTTTATTTTTTCTCCCCCAAACAGCGTTTAGTGGCAATTTTATTCCGAGTGACTTGGTAACGCTTCCCACTCAGGCAGCGAGGGCTTTGCAGCGATGCCGTAACGCGTGCGGCGAGCGAACGGCATCGATTCTCCGGCCGTCTCGTAACAGAGTGAGTCCTGCCTGGGCGTGTAACACTGCTTGCTTCCTAAATTTAGCTTTTCCAGCGTGTCGGCACCGCTGCGAGCCACGTAACAGCCGCCAGAACTGGGTCGCATCCTCCGGAGTGACACAATTAGGAGCGCTGTCACCTCGAGGGACAGCCACATCCTTCATCCCAGCACCGCTTCCCTGCAGCCTCGCAGTGAGGGGTGGTGGTGGTTTCATCTAAATCCTCTTTACAAAGCCGTGAGAGATCTTTTTGCCATGTCCTCGCGGGCTGAGCTGCCCATGATGGAGCCCAGCCTGGCCGCTGGGAGCTGCTTCATCTGTGTGTCGAGCCAGGCAAGGTCTCAGCCCTCAGATCTCTATGTGAGGTGATGGAAATCATTCAAGCAGCTGCCCAGCCACCATGCACGGCTACCTGCCAGGGCAGGGTGTATTTGGGCAGCTGAGCCATTTCCATGCCCATTCCTTGTGTGTTTTTGGGATGCAGCTGATGTGTGCCATGCCTGCTCAGCGCCTCTCCAAACCACGGTCAGGATCTGGCTCTCACCTCGCAGTCCCCTATGGATCCTGGCCAAGCCGACCCAAAAAGCAACTCCTTCTTTTTTTAGCTTCGGCGAGATACTTCTCTGGAAACCCAGGGTGTTTGTTGTGTATACTGGACTTTTCTTGTTTGGTGTTTTAAAAATAAACCGCAGGCTGCTGGCAGCCCTGCTGGAATAAGTCAGCACGCACACAAAAGATGGAAAAAATCTATTTAAGCTAATAATCTTGTTTCCATACGCATCAGAGGATTATCTGTAGACCCTCAAAGTTGGGAAGGGCCCCTTCCTATCAGTTCCACTCCATCCCTGTCGTGCCATGCTGCTGCTAAGCACTGATGAGGTGCTGCTCAAAGATGTTCATGTATGAAATGGCAAGTCTGGGACCACCTGCATCCCACGAAACAGGGTAAAAAACACATCTGGAGGCAAAAAAATAAAGTAATGTGATCTACCCAGGCCGGGAGGCGTGGAAGATGGCGAGTCCTCCTGTGTGGCCCTAGGTTTTGGCAGTGTTTGTGTGTACCCCAGGGCTGCTGGAACAGGGACACCCATTGCCTCCCCCAGGACATGGGCTGTACCAGGACAGATGTGAGCGTCCCGGGTTGCGTCTCACCGCAATCGCAGACGTGAGCTGGGTGTTTTCCGGCCGTGCGTTTAGCAGAAGCCTGCCCGTTTCCCAGAAGGATGGGATGTCCCAAAATAGGCTGCTTTGACGAAGAAACGCAGAGAAATGGCGTCTGCCAGCTTCTCTTGGGAGGTTATTTCTGTAAAACCCTGCCGCTCGGTGTCCATCACGATGCAATTGCGTCTCCTGCGTGCCTGGAGGGTCGTGGTGTGCAGGGAGGCGCTGGGGTGTCATGGTGGTGCTGCTGGCACACGGGGTTGGCACCCCAAAGATACTTCCTCATTTTCAGCTTTCTCCCCTCTTGATGAATTCCAAGGGGAGTTGCACACGTGGCAGTAGGAAATGGGTAGTAAAGTAGTAAATGAGTAAAGCAACTCCCTCCTTCTCTATTCCATGTAGGTTGTGTCTCCAGTGACATGATACAGGAGCTGGAAGTGGCACTTTGCAGAGCATCCCACATCCCTGCTCCCTGGAGTGTGAAACCAGCTCACGGCAGCGCTCGGTGGGCACCAGTTCCTGGTAAATACTGGGAGCCGCATCTCAATTAAAGCAAACGAGTATCTGCAGGGCTGCTTGCATCAGCTCCCTTAAATCCCACTTTCTAAGGCATCCTAGCAAGGCTTTGAAACCCCTGCACCCCAGCTTGGGGAGAAACAGTGGATTTTTGGAAGCTGGTGCTTGGAGGGCGGCCCTGACCCCAGGGAAGGGCTATGGACTGGGATGAAACAGCCCTACCCAGCGAGGCACTGGCTCATTTTCCTTTTCCCTGCCAAGCTTGCTCAGGTGCAGGTAAATAGTGGCAACGCTCTTAGAAAATGAGGAATTTGGTTGCCACAGGGGCTGGAAGATGCAGGTTTGTGCACCTGTGAGTGGCTTTGTCAACCTCCCACAATCTCCCAGCAAATGTTGGGTCGGGAGAGGAGGCCTGGTGGGCGCTCTTGCTCTTCCCATGAGTCATGAACTTCACGGTGCATTACCTGGTCATCTGGATTTGGCAATGCCTTGGTTTCTTCCTTGCAAAGCCTTTCTTCTTCCCTCTCTTTACTCCTCCAGCCCGGGGATGATGCAGCTGTGGGTTTGTTCTGCAGGTCGGGACGTGTGAGTGGCTGCTTTGGCGGGAGGGTTTGCGCTCGCTGTCTGTGTAGGCAGAGTCGTTTTTGGTGTGATCCTTTTTGCGCTTTTTGGGAAGAAAAAGCAGGCCCACCTCGAGTGGCTGAAGTGGAGATGGGTTTTAGCAATTTTCCCTGCTGTCGCGGGGAAGCCTGACCGTCAGGGCTCTCCGAACGCCTTCATCGCCTCCTTTGTGCGGTGGGAGGTTTGCTCATTATCTGGCTTATAAAAGAAGCTGTAATTGTGGCAGCTCCTTGCCATGAGAGCACAAAGACGTTTTCAGAGAAGGAAAATGTCCTTGCAGCTCTCATGATCCTTCACAGTGCTCCTTCTGCCTACTTCTCTCTTCTCCTGCCCTTTTCCAGCATCAGCTTCCTGCCTGCTTGGTGCTGAGCGTGACTGCTGCTGGCTCCAGCCTCTCCTTTGCCAAAGAAAAGCCCCTTTTAGGCCGAAAAAGTTGAGTTTTCTCTTTGTCAACCTCTTTGGGTGAAGAGAAGAAGGACCCCAAACCCCCCCCCCTGTAATCTTGATGGGTTTTTTTCCTGTTTCTTCCCTCGGAGCTGTGTTTTCTGCGGTGAGGCTGACAGTGGATGCTCAGGCTGCAAAATCCCGAGGAGGATTTTGAACTGAGGAGAAACCCGTTACCCAGCTGCGAATAGGACCAGGAGGTTGGGTTTTATTCCAGGTTTCGCACATTCCAGGCTGGTCTTAGGTTTCAGATGGCCCTGAAGCGGAAAGCCAAAGTTTTCTAAGAGGGTTGATGTGAAATAACAAAAATCTGGGTGCCGAGCGTGCCAGATGCACAGAAACGTGCTGTTCCTCGCTACAGGCCTGGAGCAGCACTGAATCAGACCACCTTGGGCACACGGGGCTGTTCCTGCTAAAAACTGAACGACTTCAGATGAGATACAGTATTTTTAACCACACAGCATTCCTATTAAGTGCCTTTTCCTGTTTATTTTTATCCTGACGTTGCTTTGATGACTGCAGCCTTACTCATTTCATTCCCAAGGCTGGAGAGCAGCAGTGAATTAAGGTTCGTTTCGATAGTTTGCCGTGCAATCATTTTCCAGAGGTTGATGTGCTCAGAAGCCAAAGTGAATGCATTGCCCAGCTGAGGAACATTGCTTTCCTGCCCATACCCATCACGTTTTGGTCTCTGGTGTGGATATGTGGGTATCTTTGGCTGGAAAGGTTTGCTCAGCCTCCTCCATCCACCTCCATGCAGGGCTCTGGTACAAAGGCACAGAGCAAAAACCTGTTAAGGGAGTTTGGGCACTGCATGCAGGGCTCATCCCTGCACCTCAGAATTGGGCTTTGAGGCTGCAAAAGGGAGCCAGGGCTCCCCTGGGGTGCAGGTCACTGGGTCTGGGAGTGATTTATTGGTCACTCGGCTTTTGGGTTACATTTCCTGCACGGAACAAACACCACCAAGGTGTCCTGGTTTTGCTGGGACAGGGTTTTTTTTCCTTTTTCCTCATGGTAACAATTGAGAGTTTGATTTTGTGTTTGTGCTAGGACTGGTGTTAATAGTACATTAATATTTAGTTTCCAAGTCGTATATTTCAGTCTACACCTGTGGCTATAATTTATTTTGGTTTTTTTCCCCCCTTCTCTCTGCACAAGTGGATGGAGGGGAAGCAAAAGCCTGAGATGCTCTGGGATGGGTGACCCACAATGTGGTTACACCATCAACACCCCCAGGAACCCCAGCGATACCCCCAGCAAGGCTTTGGCGCTTGCATTTAACCCTTCCCACTGTTGTTACTTGTTGTGCCGCCCCGTTCGAACATCTCATCCCCGCCGCGAGGGGAACAGATCCACGTTACGCCAAGATCAAATTGTCCCTCCCTATTGTCGGCCGCAAACACGCGCGTCCCCGCCGCCGTGGGAAATGTTCCCAGGGGAGGCTTAACACGCAGTGTGGAACATGATCTATCGAGCAGGAGGCCCCTTCAACCCAAATCGGTGCAGCCAGTCCCCCTTTTTCCTGCGAACTCGCACTACTCTGCGAAGGGGGATTGGGTTTCTCTGGCGTTTTGTGCTCTGCCAGCCGTATTTATTTCGTTCTCACCCCCTCCCGTCACAGCCCCTGGGGGAGCGATGAGCAAGAACACGCTGTCCAGAGGATGGGTGTGTTGGGAGTCCGTATTAGCAGGTTTTTATCCCGGAGAATTAAACCCTAATTTCACAAAAGGGCAGCAGGAAAGCGGCTGGAGCTCCAGGAGGGGCTGAGCCGGCCTTGTGGGTTGAAAATGGCACAAGAAGTCCTGATCTGAAACCGCCAGCCCTGGTCATCGGGGTATTACGACCAAAAAAAGAGTAATCGTTGTGTTTCTTTACTATTTAAAACAAAACTGACCAAGTAGTGCACAAAGAAACCGGTCGTGTCTCCTGTACCGTGCTGCCGCTCGTGCTTCCACTTGTTTTCGGTTTTCGGCAGGGCTTGAAAATGTTCCCAATCATCTCCCACTTCACCTTCTGCCAACCCCGCTGCAAAATGTGCCTCTGCGCCACCCGTCATTGTTTCTCCCTGAATTAATTGTTGTGTGTAATTGCGACCGGCCACGGGACGCTGCCTTGCTCTGTTAAGAAGGGAGATGCTAATGAAGAACATTGGGTACCACATTACGGGCGAGCAAGGCTGGAATCGCTGGGATGTGTACTCGGCATCCTGTTATTGCCAGCCCGGGCAGGAACGGTGTTTCTGGCTCTCGTCAGCCTCTGGCTAATGATTGTAATTTTTACTTGCTGAGAAACTCTGGCTATAATGGACTTCATTAACGGATACATGAGATGCTACCAGAGCTGCATTAGGGGGAGAGAGGAAGAAAACAACCCCTGCGTGGAGGCGATTTGATTATTTATTTGCAGCGGTAGGAATGATCCAGAATTAGTGTTGGCTTCGACGGCGTGGCTAATGAGCTGGGCTGAGCTGGAATCCGAGCCAACCTATTAACAAGAGCACACGGCAAAGACGATGCCCGGGTCTGCAAACCCTCCCAGCAAACACAAGGTCCCAGGCAGCGCCGCTGCTTTTCCTTCCTCTGCACGGGGCTGATGTGGTGTTTCCATCTTGCTCATCCCCAGCCTTTCTCCATCCCCTTATTTTGCATTTTGGGTGAGCCAGAGCTTCTGATTTAATCTTTTAAGACCACAGAGCTGAAGTATTTCCACTCCCATGGGCCACATCTGCTTGAAGAATTGCCCAGATTGAAATACTGCAGCATCCAGCCGCTGTTTTCGGTTGTGGGCAGTGGCGCATATGGCTGGGGACACAGTGACAGAGCTGGGTGCTCATACCAGTACCCACAAATAAATACAGGCTATACAGGAGAACAGAAAGGCACTTGAATTAGCTGGCATCTCCGGTATAGCTTTATATGGTCTCTTTGCAATAAATCAGCATCGTTAGGTGACCTCAATCTCCTTTTACCAGTGCTCATCTCAGTTCAGCGGAGGATATTTCTTACACAGGATGCGCTTGCTGAGGACTGTCCATTTTTATTCCAGCTTGAATAACTATTTTTTAATCAGGCTGACCTTGTTTGCCATGGTAAGAGTGATTTGAAGCGGCGTTTTGCAGCAATGGTTGGGAAGCTTTGAGGGGCAGGATGGGTGCTTTGTGGTGCAGATAGAAACCTCCGTCTCCACTTCTAAAACCAAACCCAAGGTGTTGAAGCCTGCAGTGAATTCGGAGGCATTTGACCTCGGCGCTGTGCATCCACTGGGATCCAGGGTCCTGATTTGGAAATAACGTGGCGGAGGCACGAAAATAGAAAGAAAGCCTTAAAAAAAATAAAGAAGAGAGGTGTTTGTCTTGTAACGTGGCAGTGTGTGCAGCAAAGAGCTTGCCTCTCTCCGTCGATGCCAGTTCAAACATCGTCGGTGCTATTGCTGGATCTTTGTTTGGAAATGGTCTTTTGGGTACACAGCCTGTTTCGGCTGTGCTTTTTTTTTAGTGGTGCGGGAGTATGAGCAACGGGAAGAAGAAATAAGCAAATAGAGGGTGGGAGATGGGCAGGAAAGTCTTCGTCACCCGAGAGACCGACGCACACCTTTGCTTTGGGTTGTTTTGGGAAGTTGCCCAGCTCTGGGCTGCTGGAGCAAAGGCAGACCTGTTTCACTTAGAGAAAATGCTCTGAGCTTCAGAAAAATGTATGAAAATACAAGGTTTGTGGTTTTCTGGTTGGGAACAGTGTGCAGTGGGAAGCTGAGTGTGGGCCAGGTCATCCGGGCATGGAAGGTGAGGAAAAATCCGGCATGACACGGGGCAATCACATCCCCATCCTGCACATGAGATGCTCATCTGGCAGCACTCGCCTTCCCTCTGTGCACCAGCAGTGCCCCAAATACTTGTGCAGGGGCAGCCTCTGCCTTCCCCTAATTTTGGGAGATGGTTTTAGGAGGTTGTATTGCTGGATGAGAGGAGCTGGGTGGACCCTGGCTGCTCTCCGTTAGCCCATGTTCCTCCCAGTGCTTGGCCATCCCCACCACCATGTCCCAGACTGGGTCCTTCCCCATCCCGTGCTGTGCTCTGGAGAAATCATTATCTCAGAAATACTTTTTCCATGGGGTTTTTTATGGCCAAAAGGGTCTAATTCCCTGCTTAACCTTGGGGAACCGCTCATAAGGGCTCCCAAAATTAATTAACACAGTTCGTTCTGGGTTACTCTAAATCACCTGCCTTCAAGTTCCACCTCTTCGGGCATAAATCATGAGCTCCTTGCCTTGAAGAGGAACTGTTCAGGTTTTGTGTTGGAAATTGCTGGCAAATACAGCCCATATTCCGTGTCCTTTTTGTTTTTATGGACGAGGAGAGGATGTGGCTCATGGAACATGGACAGACCCGGGCTGCCTCGGCGTGCATTAAGCAGGGGCTTGTTTTTTATAGCAGCCAGCTAATGAGATGGTGCTTTGACAAAGCGCATAAACACTATTAGAGAAATGAAATTTATTATCTGGCTGTTTATCATGAGTGGATTCAAGGTAAAGACTCGTGTGGAGGTAATCTCAAGGGATGGCTTTGAGGTAAAGCGTACCTGGTCCTTACGAAACCCTTCTCTGTTTACCTGCCAGCTTGTTTGATTTCCCCACCTCAAGGCCGTTAGCTGAGGTGACCTGTGCCATTTCAGTCCAATTGCTTTTTGGAGATGGATGCAGAGAGGAGTGGGTATTTTTTAAGCTAAACTCCTACATGGTGGAGGCAGGCTGGGTTCTTTAGCAGTCATCCTTCCACTTCTGCAGAAGTGGAGTCACTTCACTCTTCTCTCCGTGTTGATGTGCTCAGACTGGACCCCATTGACCCCCTCGACGACAGCTTTTTTTCAGGAAAGAGCCACAGAAGAGGCACTCCAGATGCGTTCTGTCCTCTCAACTCGCTCATTTGGGCGATGGCCATCGCGGGCAGCGAGGGTTTGTCACGCCGGCTCGTCTCGGTGCTGCAGCTCCACAACCAGCCCCTGTTTTTTTGGAGAGCAGCCTGCCCTGCTTTCCACTTTAGACAGTCCTCTTCATGTTCTCATTTGTTTTGCAGCCTTTTGTCCTTTCCAATTCTCAATTCCTCAGCCTGCAAACGTGTGTTTTCGCGCTCCGTGAAGCTCTGTGTCGGCTGGGTACAGCCCCGTCGTTCCAGCTGTAGCACAGCCAGTCCACGCACCCCGTCTCTCCGAAACCCCGCTGCTGTTTCTTTTGGCTGGAATAACCCACACCCCCATCCAGGGCCCTTGAAAAGCAATGGAAAAGTCTTCCCTGCGCCGAATCCACGCCCTCCTTTCCAAACTGAGAGCCCTTGGCAGACACGGGGGAGCTGAGCCGTCCCCCTTGGCTGCAGCTCACTGACAGCTGCTATTGCCATCGTACTCGTGGGGAAATGGGAACAGGGGGAAACAAACTGGTGTAGCCTCGTGGGTAGACCTTGTGTGGCTGAGCTGCCCCATCCTTATTTTTTGGGACACATCAGCTCTGATCATCAGGTTGGGGTGTCCAGAGCCTCCAAGCAGGAGTCCCTGCCCCCGTCACCAATGTCCCCAGCACCTATTGCTCACCAGCAATCCCTCTGAGTGCATCTTTTCATGGTGCATGACCATTAAAAAGACCTTTACAAGCTGTGTGGGTGAAGTCTCTGGCCTGCGTCGCCTTACAGCTCACATGAAAACCATTAAGACGGTGCCTGTCTCTTCTAATATCGCTCTAGTGTTTTAATTGCGTGAACTGGAAGTTGCTGCTCCAGCACTTAGCGGGGGAACTTCATGGGGCTTTAATCATTTGCTAAAAAGCTTTCGGGCTCCATTACCGTCTCACAGGTCTCTGTAATTGAGTTGAGAAGCCTTCAGAGAAATAACTCAGCCTCTAGATTGGGCAGTCCGGATCCGCCGCAGCTCTTCCCCCAGCACAGGCAGGAAGCAATTAAACAAAGTGGAGCCGTTTGGGGTGCTGGCAGGGGGGCCAGAAGGAGGTCTTATGGTCACCTCGGGGGCCAGCTTCTCCTCCTGCCCTTGGTAAGTGTCCATCTGGGATGGTTCAGCTCTTTCCATGGTTTAATGCTTGTTCTGCATCCGTTCCCAGCCCTGCAGCGCCCATTCCCAACCAGTCTGGGAGCCAGTGCCCGCCTCAGTGGGATGAAGGGGCTGCAAGCCATTGCACATGGGATGAAGGCTGCTGGATGTTGACCCCCAGCTGAGAACTGGTGGCTCATAGCACGTAAGAGATGGAGGATGCAGGAGGGCCTGGCCCAGTGGAGGCCAGAAAAGGGAAGACATCCATGGGGATGTCGTCATGATGGGAGTCACTGCAGCCCAGAGCCTTGACCACGGGCTAAACCTCGTGGCTTTAGGCCACCTTCACGGGGCCACATGGCCACCCCGGGCTGGTGGGGAAGGCAGCGCTGCTGAGGGTGCTTCATTTCGCCGCTGCACGGGGAACGTGACTGCGGGGAGGTGATGGCTAATTGCTGCAGCGAGTCAAGGACTGTTTAAGCAGCTAATTAATTCCTCCTAATCAGCCCTTGATCTGTTGAAAACTGCATGGCATTATCTCCTCTGCTGCAACACCTTGATAATTCCTGTCTGAACGGCCTTCGCGGAGAACATATTTAAATAAACTCAATAGAGATTTCAGACAGATAGCAACTATAATTACCAGCTTGTACAAATTAAACCGTGGTTTGTTCTGTTCTTTTTCTCCTGCCTTCGCTGCCCAGAGCTGCTGCTAATCATGTTCCTGCTGCCAGTGGCACGCTGGTCCTCAGGGCCTTTTCTGCACATGCCTGCAGAAAGCTGGTGCTGGGGCGGGCTGGGTTTTCGGATGAGGCTGCACATGGGCACATGCCCGCCTCGGTGAGCTGCACCCCTCGGGGCTGCCATGCACCATCCCCAGGACCAAGCCTGCGATTTCGCCTCTCTTCTCTCCTAAGGTTTGCAATCTCCTAGCAAAGCAGTGTTTTTTCTTGCATAGAAGGAGCCCAAGAGCTCAGATCTTTGCCTCCAGTGGCCATAGGAGCCCAGCAACCGCTGGCACTGCCTCACCAGCGCACACGAAGCACCGCCGACTGCCGAGGAGCTCGAGCGCAGTTCGTTAGCAGGGATAAGGTCAGGGTGCACTCATTTCCTCCACAGTCACCCGGGACAGCCAGAAATGTTGGCTCCTCTGGCATTCAGCAAAGGTCAGCCAGCCCCGGTGCTCGATGTGCATTTACACTGCAGCCTGCTCTGCATCGGCTCCTCTTCCCTGCTCACTCCTGGGAGCATCACAGAGTTTGGTGCTCAGGTGTATCTCTTTCCTCCATGTCTTTTAGATAAACAGAGGAGCTGCAAGCTGGGTTGTTCTCCAGCATCCAAGCAGTCCTAGACTTCGTGTGATGGGGAAAAATCCTTCATGCAGGCAAATACTGTGAGATAGATCCGGTGAAGGCAGCGTGTCCTATTCACCATCATCTTTTCACTGAAAATGTTTAAACCAACAGCTTGGCCAGGGCAAGAGCATCCCCAGAAATGGACAGAGCATCTCTCCAAGTGAGCGATGGGTCCAGTGCCTCAGTTTCCCTTGAGATGAAGGAGCTGCTCATCCATCCCAGCCTCCCAGGACTAAATTCAAGAGCGCCCGCATCTTTTTCTTCAGATACTGCGGCGATGGGGCGATGTGAGGACATGGGCTGATCAGGGTCGAGATGCAGAACGTCCCTTCGATCGAGCCTTTGGGCTATCTGGTTTCGTTCCCCATCGCTGGGGTGAGCCAGATATAGACAGAGAGAGCACAAAGTCTCTATTTCAGAGCTGGGCTTGAGCAAAATTAAAATGCAGCGTGTTCAAAAGGCAGCTTCCCCGGATAGCAGACAAAAATAATCCATTTCCTTGAAACAAATACTAAATATTAATGAGAGGCGATGGACTGCCGTGCACGCAGAGCCGTAAAGCGCATTTCTCATTGGTCAGCTGAGGAGACAGGTTCAGGAGATGAAATTGCTGTTTGAATGGTTATTTGTGGCCCTTCTCGAGGTGGCTCGGGAAGGTTTGCCTGCCCAAAAAAAGAGCAGAAAACTCAGAGCGTTCCCATTTTGCATCAGGGCAGCCGCCAGGGATGTGCATTAGCACTTTCATTTTTGTTTACGCACTTGCCCGAGCGGTTGGGGTGATGGTTTGGTTCGGTTACGTAGAAATCAGCCCCAAATTTACCTCGAGGAGGCGGCGATTCCCTGGGAGCATCAACCGAGCGCCGAAACGGCCAAAGGAAGAACATGGGACCCAAGAGCACTCCCTGCCTTTGCAGCCACATCCACTCATCGATTTATTTCAATAATGAGCACTGCGGGAAACATTAACAAAAAAATTACTTGAAGCCTTCATCGAGTATCCTAAAGTGAAAGCAGAGGGCTGGGAGCTTTGGAAAAGGAGCTCTGAATTTTTCACAGAATCACAGAATATGGGGAGTGGGAAGCGCCCTCGAAAGCTCCTGTGCAACCCCTGCCAGAGCAGGATCACC
>NW_010196731.1:0-480 GCF_000695765.1 Mesitornis unicolor
CATAAGGAGAGCCTGGTTATTTCAGACCGTTACCCTCCACAGAGATGGAAACGGTTCTGTACCTTGTGTCCATAAACTCACGAGACAGCAAGACCCAAAATCCAAGTTGTAGAGACTCAGTGTGACCACACAGACGTTTGTAGAGGTGTTGTTTGCAATGCTGAATGTAGGTAACGCAGAGGAAGTTCATTCGGACAAAATAACATTGAATGTACGTTTAACGCAGCAGCAAGTTAATGAGTACTGCGTACTTGATTCGGTGTGTGACCAAAAAAGCATACGTTCCAGGTTTTTTAGTATGATGAATGCATCCTAGTCCTGACTGTTTAGTGCTAAGATACTTGCATTATGCAGAACTAACACCTGAAATAGCGTGGTGGATTTACGTGTCTCCTGTATTGGGTACACGTGTACGTGTACACAGTGCGTGTGTTATTGAAATACTTTCATAAGTTACTCCATAAATAAAAATAAGAAATG
>NW_010196732.1:0-1410 GCF_000695765.1 Mesitornis unicolor
AACCGAGCAATTCTGTGATTCTGTGAAAACAAACTCCTAGAACTGGCTCACCAAGTCTTTCAACACTTGCCAGACATGGCAGCACATTTACCAAAACATGACTTCGGATGGAAGGAAGCTCAGAGCCACCATCTCCTATAATCCCTTAAAAAAGACTAAACCCTTTGCAGACATGAAAGGCTTCCCCATGCTCTTTGAATATTTTTACATGGTGATGTTTTGTTCTTTTTGTAGCATTCCTGTTCATAAGGCTTTCCATATTTCTCCCAGTATTTCTGAGGGACTTCTTCTGCTAATTCTGGTATTTGAGAAAAAACTGTGTTGTTCCCAATTTATTCCTAGTTTATACCAGAAAAAAGTATCTCAGTTTTTCAGGAAAACATTTTCCATATATATACTGAAAAACTATGTATACTTGGAACAAAGTCAATAAAACACGTTTACATTTAAAAGATACACAAATACATATTTCATTCAAAATCACTGTCTAAAAGTGCTAAACTTCCCACAGCACTCTAGCTGATGAGTATTTGTGTTTGAAAGTTCAGTATGTTCTTGGGTGGACACTTTGAAGCAGACATGTATTCCTGTTACTGAGTACTACTGTAAATAGGTGAATAAAGCTCCTGTGGGCCAGTGGTGCATAAATTACTGCTGTCCTGGGTCCATCATCCTATGGGGTTCACTAGATTGAAATAACATAAATGGGTATCCTTTTCCATTCTTGTTATAATCATTGTCACAAGAATTTTAATGCCTCATATATTCCATAATTTTTTTCTGTGTGCTGTACTGCTCTGACCTTTTCAATATTCTGTAATTTGACTGGCTGGCCATTTCAAGTTCTCTCCTTTTTACAGCCTTATTAACTTGTGGGGAAGAGGTGAAATGGACAGCCAATCAGAATACATAATATTGCAAAGGTCACAGTAGTACAGTATAGTATCAGCAGACATAGAATACCATATATTAGTCATTAGCGTTCTGATATCTTATTCATGTGACAAAGGTTGTAAGGAGCGCAGGAAATGGTACAACATGAAATCATTCTCATGACAAAGACTGCAAAGGAAAAAAAGAAATAATACAAACTAAATGCACACATCTCACATTTAAAAACTAGGGTTTTTTCCAGAAATTGCCACATTTAAATGTATTCTTCCCATCTGGATTTTTGTGTATTAAATAGCAAAAACTTAAGTTTCATATGTATGGACAATCTTTTACAGATTACCAAATACTTGTTTTTACTACCACTGCATTTTGATTATTAAAGTAATAAGTTTAAACATTACCAGTCTAATTCATCAGTACCACAAACACATTGACACAACGATGTTGCTGGTGCAAAGAAGCAAGGAGGCCATGCTAGTGAAAAATAGCACTGGATGCTCATGTGTTTTTCTTTCC
>NW_010196732.1:1441-11441 GCF_000695765.1 Mesitornis unicolor
ATCATCAACAGCTAGCCATCATTATACAGAAGATATTGGGCAAAAATCAGCTTCCTAAGACTTCTCTGTTCACATTCTTATGGCACTTCAACAACTGAGCTGCCTTTGCAAAACAGATTTCTACCTCTTCCTGTTTGTGGTGTCCTAGAAATCAGCTGACTGCTTATCTTACCCCCAGATTTGTCTGACCTTAAATGATATTACAAGACCATAGCTTGTGAAATGCAGAGAGACTTCCACCTAAAAGTTACTTAAGCCTGAAACACATGAGTCTTATAATCAAAAATGTTAAATGAGCTATCATTTTCTTTCAATATCACTATTTCAAGATAATGTGAGGCTTCAATCACAAATGTATACTACATATTGCGTGCTACTACATGGCAAGAGGTCTTTTTCAGGTGAATTTAAGTCTTTCTGTTGTGCTCCGAAGTATTATTATCGAACTATACTGTTTCCATTATGTACATACAGATCCTGATAACTTCTTTTACATCAGAGAGAATGTTGCTCCACAATATTCAAACAGATAGAAGCAAAACTATTCCCACTGTAGAAGACTACTCAAAGAATAAAGGTAGCAAAAATCCAGGTCAAGGAACAGTTCCTATGAGGATCTAAGGAATTATACAAAGATTACTTTGTTAACTAGCACAAACACTTACAGTTATTTCAATGCCTGCTTTATATGTGTGTGCATACAGAGGTTAAGCATCTTATCTTGGGCCACAGAAAAAGTTAACGTCAGAATATCAAAATAAAAACGAAACAAGAACTCACTTTTCCACTCCTTTTCCCCATCCTTCCATTTGTCTCATTCTCATTGTCCACCAGTTTCTGGCTCTGTGCTGGTTTCTGGCTCTTTGGCACCACATCTTTCTGTGAAGATGTGCACTACCTCTTCTGTAAGCTCATTCTTTTCTCCATTAGCTTTGCCTATTCTTCAGCCTCATTAACTTCCACACAAGTTATTCATTTCCTCCCAGCTAAGATTTTTCTTCACTCCCTTTCCTACTGTTTCTAATACAGTATATTCAGAAGAAAAAATGCGACTTCCCGTTAGTTCAATTATCCCAATGAAAAGTGGCTAAAAATCTTTCCTCGTCATTACTGGTGACTCTCTTTTCCTAAGAACTGTAATAATTAACTGTTTTCCAATTGTTGTTCCAGTTGTTATACTGATCTTAAGAGGGGCTATTTCCCTCTTTTCAACAAAGAGTTTGTGGTTTCTTTTATGTTTTGTGGTAGTTTGTGGTTTTGGTGATTTTGGGCTTTGGGTTTGTGGTTTTTTTTTTGGCGGGGGGGGTTGGGGGGGGGGTGTTTGCATTTTTTTTCTTCAGATAAGCACGCTGTCAATTTCGTGTCTCAATCTCCTGAATCACTATTTGTTCCTCTGCTCCTGAGCTGACAGATGTGTTGCTCCTAAGGACATACCATGGTCTCAGCCCATCAAACTGAGTCCAAAACTTAAAATCTCTCTTATCACAGGAAACTTTCATCCTCATGGGCTAGGGGTAGTTGCTGTATGAGGCACAATGGGTAATTTAAAAGCACTGTGGCAAACTGACAAAACTATGAATCTAAAATATTCATTTTCCTGTAAATAATGAACTGTTCACATTATCTGCATTGAAAAATCTTAGCTTTTTACTTTTTCCCTGGTAATTAGAGAAGCCTTTAGTTTTAAGACTGAAAAATAGAAATAGTTAAAGAACAAGATGAAAGTCATTATGGCCACATACAGCAGAAAGGTCAAAGGCACGGATATAGTTTCTGACTGTACTGTGCAAGTTGTTTCTTTGACAGCTCAGTTTCCCTCACTTTAAAACAGATAAAGGCACTATGAATTTTCACAGACTTAAATTTGGTACAGCAAGCTGTCCTGAGAAATACAGAATGTACATGCTGAACATTCCGTCTGTCACTCTGAGCTGGCCCCCAGAACAGACTGGGGACTGACACTGGAAAGCTCTTTTCTGCTTTGAAAAAGACATGGAGGTCCTGGTGGACAAGGAGTTGAACATGAGACAGCAATAAGTCCTTGTGACAAAGAAGGCCAACAACCTCCTGGGGTGCATTAGGAGGAGCACTGCCAGCAAGTCAAGGGAAGGGATCCTTCCTCTCTGTTCAGCCCTGGTGAGACATGTCTGGAGTGTTTGTCCTGTTCTGGGCTCCCCAGTACAAAACAGATATGGACTTACGGGAGTGAAGTCCATGCAAAGATGATTAAGGGCTTGAAGCATTTGTCATAAAAAGAGATACTGAGAAAACTGAGATTTAGCCTCAAGATTAGAAGGCCTGGAGCAGGGGAAGACATTACTAATATATATAAAACCTGATGTGAGGGTGTAAAGAAGCACTGCTTAGTGGTATATAGCAATAGAATAAGAGGAAACATGTACATACAGAAAACACTAAAAATTATGTTTACACCTAAGATCAAAACTTTTTTACTTTGAGGTTCATCAAACAGTGGAACAAGTTGCCCAGAGAGGTTATGGAGTCTGATCCTTGGTGATACTCAAAATCCAACTGGACACTGTCCTGGGCAATGTGCTCCAACTGACTCTGCTTGGAAAAAGGAGGTTTGACTAGATGCTCATTTGCAGAATACTTCAAGAACCCTAAGGCAAAGCAAGGGTAATCATTACGATGAAAGCATGTTTCTGTCAGTAGAAGTAAGTGATCATCAGTGTTACAAACACAAAGGAATGTGCATTTATATGCTTATTAATTCTATGGACTAAAATATGAATAAAGCCCACAGCTTGATGGGGAAGCTTATACAAGAAATTTAGCACAGACATCATGGATAGTTAATGACTGCAGCCAAGATTGAGTTCTGGTCATGACAGCAGGCAGAGAAGAATGTTTGGTGTGTGGTCTCATCTACTCTTTAGAGCTTTCAATTCAGTGTCATGAGGCTTACAAGTTAAAATCTTTGTAACTGTAGACGAAATTGCCAGGAAGAAACTTTTTAAGAGGAATTACTGGTTTAGGTTTTCTCATTTCTCTTCCACAAACATAGAGATGTCCAATGAGTCTGGCATTGGAATCTGTTGCATTTAGAACTTCCAGTTAAAATGGTGTATTCAGTATAGTGATAAATCTCTAGGTACATTCATTTGTATTGTAACTGACTTTGGTGCAACAGCACCAAGAAGCATTGGTCCTGGACCCCACCCCACACTGTACTTAGTGTTGTAGGGACAAACTGTAAGAACTCAGTCCGTGATGTAGAGAAATCATAAAATAAGTTGAGGCCACTCAACTCTGGCAAGCGTTCTATGAGTAGAACCAATTTATGTGGATTTCATACAAGTTTTCAGTGTCCAGGTGCTCTTATGCCAACATGAACAGGAGAAGGCATTCTAGCATAGTACCCCAAGTGGCATAACATCATGTTGTCTATAAATGACCAGAAGGCATCAAATAGCAAAAAGGATTGCTTTACTTGTGATGCTAAGTTGATGGCAAAGCATAGAATTATTGATTTAATCAATTTTGTTTGAGGATTTTTAGAAATAAATTATAAGATTTTTTAAATAAAGTTTATTTAAAAATTTCAGAAACAGGTAACTTTAAAATCTTCAAGTTTGTTTTCCCATGGTTAGAACATTATTTCTCTAGCTGCAGCAGTACATAAATGAAGATTATCACAGTATCTGGTTTCTGAATCTATGCCCATAATTCATGGTTGCCAATAAGAATTTTCCATTCTCCAGGGACACTATCAGAAGGAGACTAGCTAAACACACAGAGCAGAACTGGGAGTCTCAAATCCATAATCAAATATCTAGATTGATTGTGTCACTTGCACTTGTATTGATTTCAATTGGAGCAGCTGACCCAAGGGAAAAATAAAAATGTGGAATAAAACTGATTTATGAGAACAAAATAAATCCTTTTGTGAGTGGTAATGAATTGGTACTATTTAACCCTTTCAATCGCAAAGGGAGAACACTATTTATTTTTTCAGAATGCTGAGTTAGCCGAAAGAAGTCATATAAAAAATGTCAATACTGTCAAATGCCATTACACTTAGTTGTAATACTTTGGAAGGAATGAAGCTCTAAACTTGATCTAAGAATTTTATTTGACATAAGACATCCTTTTAGCTTTTCCAGTCACCTTACATGAGGCATCTTAAATGACACACTTGTAGACTGAAAGAACCACAGAATCACTCAGGTGAGTGTTTGTTGTACATACCTGAAGAATAGCTACCTCTAGTCTATTTAAGGCAAAACTATGTAAGGTAACATAAACAGCCATATCAACTGCACGTAAAAGGAAGACCTATCACAGTGACTTGATCTTTCTGGTATAATACTAGGAAGTTACACAGTCAAAATATAATCTGATTGCCCTTACACACTTCAAATAAAAACTTCATCAAAGCTTGCCAAACCTGAATTTTCATCATGCTTTCTCTACCTGAGGAAATAGATAGGCTTTACATTAGTCTTTAAAGAGAAGCATATTAGTTTGAAACTAACATATACAAGTATCCAAAAGCAACTTATCTGTGGAAGCTCTAGTCAGATTATATATGGGGGGGGGGGGAGGGGGGGGGGGGGAGGGGGGGGGAAGGGGGTTTGTGGAATGTATTTACATCATTTATGCTAATAATTTTGTGTTCAATGTCACAAATTGTATTTTTGCATTTAGGATTTACCATAGATACATAAGCACTGCCGATGTAGCCTCCTCAGCCTCATTTAGGTTGCAAGAGGCCTTTAAGATCATCAAGTCTAACTGTTAACCTTAATGTGGGTTAAAAACTCTAGAAGACATTCATTAACTAAAAGACTGTTTTTGTAGGAGAACTGATCGGCAAATTCCCCGTTACTCAATACTGTTTACCAGTGCCATTTCCAGAAGACTGCTAATACTCCCTAGACTATTCCAAGGGAGCAGGGATGGCCTCAGAGATTGGCAGTCAGTAGGAATTTCAGCCTGTAAGAACTGATAATACGTTCCTCACAGAAATGGGGTTCAGCCTTACGTATCTGCTTTATAACATGAAAGCCAATAAATTACACTGTACAATATAGAAACAGTTCAGTATACATCACAAAAACATAACTATGTGACTAGAGAGTTGCAGAAGATCAGCTAAAACACTATCTGCAGTCTGATGCTAGTCTTCACCACAGTAACATTCCAATGTAGAAACTAGAAAGAGACCGCTTTCATTTTGCTTTCCTCTGAGACAGCTGTACCAAGAAATAGAAGAGAAAAGCACATCTGGTGCTGAAGGAAATCATGCTAGTACATGGTGTATTGTGCAGCTGTTCAAAATCTACCAAAGCTTGACTAAACATTACCCAACAATAATCCTAAAGAGCAATCAAAACTAGTTTTGCAAAATAATTTTCTAGCCATGCAAACCAAACTTTAAATGGCACATTACTCAGTGCCAAAACACTCTTAAGTCCTGCTCTAGTGAACAGATACAACATCACTACCTGAAAACGGACCATACTTCCCTTGTTTACCCCCTCAAACATCTCTAGGATTAGTGAGTTTTATTAGTGAAGTCTGTATCTAAAACTAAGGATATAGACAGGTGAATTAAGGGAGTAAGAGGATAAAATATGAAAACTGTCCTTAAGGGCTGACTGAGGAAAGAAGCTAAGAGCTCCCATGAAAGCATCCTAGGGAATGGTGTTTCTCTGATGCAGTAGCTGGCAATGAGGAATGTTCTCACTGTGGTGGTGATGATTTTTGCCATACTGTCCCTCTGCCACTATGTACTTTCCTTTGGGAACTGCTCAAACTCCCTGTTAGTTGTTCCCATTTATGATGCTATTTGTGCTGCATGAAGTCTGTAACATGGTACAAGTGTTGTACACTGATTGGTCACTCAACAACTGTGTACATATATTAATGGATAATACTTATCAAATATTTAAATTGTTATTATCAGCTTTGTTGTGTAGTACGTTTTGACAGGTAAAGGCCTGGTAGGGAGGGGCAATTCTCACAGCATTATAGCTGCTGCCATGAAGTTCCTCTCTAAAACTATTGGGGTTTGCAGGCACAAAGCCATGAGAGAAATAATCCGAGAATAAGAACTGCAACAGAAAATACTTCCAGAGTGGGAAACACTGGGTCCTTCACATCAGTAACATTAAGGCACTATGATACCCCAGGCACTGTGCAAAATCATAGCAGTACAACAAACAGAAATGGACTAAATAATTTATACATTACAAAGGTAACTGGTAAATTACCAATATCATTAATATCACCAGAATTTCTGAGATTCACATTCCTTTTGAAAACTTTACCCTTCTTTTAAGGTCAAGGATCTCTGCTCTTCTTGGACCAGGTTCTTGGAGAAAGGATTCTTTTTCTTATTAGTGGTGACAATTTAGTGTGCCTATCATATTAAAAAAATAATTAAGGATTACTGCTAGGGAATTCAGGTTGCAAAATATTTAGGGTTACTGTACAATCCTAATTACTGGAGTGAAGTTGAAATTACTTTTCCTGTCCTTAATAGAAAATGGTCTGTCCCTGGCACAGGAACATGATATTATAAACATCTTTGGTAAATTTATTAAATGCAGGAAGAACACAGTCCTGACATTTACCTACTATCAAAAAGATATTCAGATTTCTTTGGTACCAAATTCTTGAATATTCAGCTACATGAGAGGAAAGGCTTAATAACTACTCAAAAAAACCCCAGCAACTTTTAAAAGAAATAGTTTGTCTTAAAAATAAATCATATGCTTTAACTACATATATGAAATTACTGTACTACCATTTCTGTAAAATAATATTTCTTGCAAATATCAAAGCACATCCAAACTTGTATCTATTGGCAGGTATTGCATATTCAGCTGCAGAAACTACAAATGTAAACCTATATTTAAATATCGATATTTTGAGGTAATTAATCAAACAACCACGTCTAAAAGAAATTCATTGAAAATGGACCTAACAAGTCTCTTGGAAATATTTGAGTCATTTCTAAAAAGTGTTTAATTCTCAAAAATTGTTATGTTCTTCTTAAATTGCCAGGTCTAAGTGTAAAACACTTACCTTCTGCATCTTTGAATATAACATCCCATTAAACTTCCATTCTTCTTTCTCAAGCTCTCAACACAAGACAGGCGAGGAACTCTAAGGGTCTTCAGCATTTCTCTCCTCACTTTTGGCATCAGCAGATGGCATGTCTTCCCCCAGAAGACATTGCTTTTATGCACTAGCTTGATACTTAACATTTCCTGTTTTAATTATGATTGGAGAGTGTACTGAAAGCACTGCACTGAATCAAGATTATAAGAGGAACCTCCTAATAGAAGCCAAGTTAATAGATGGTGTAGTTTTCCTTCTATTTATTTATATTTATAGTAAATATTAAATTAAAAAAACTAGATTAATAAAATTCCTAACTATATATGTATATATTTTGGGGGTTTTATTTTTTACCAGAAAATTCTGCCATCAGAATTTTCCAGATTACCAATAGAATGAGTGGGCGACAAGAAAGCTTTCGCATACAATATCTCCAAATATCCAGATGAATAATTTTCCCCTTACAAAAATACCAGATGAATGACGTTGCTGAAAAGAACCTTGGATGATATGTCAACAACAGAAGTTACAAAAAGTAAAAGAAAAAAACACCAACTCAAACCACAAAAACCCCAACCAAACAAAAAAAAAACCAAACCAAAAACCAAAACCCTGAGAATAATGTACATTGATTTCTACATTCCTGAGCAACAAAGAGTTCTGCGTATAACTCTGCAACTTTGTGCTGTGAAACTCCCTAAGGGCATATAGTTAATTAAGGATTCTCTTTATGTCAAACTAGCATTCAAATGCATCACAACATCCAGGGGACTACAGATTTGGATTCATTTTGTGTTAATGCAGTCATCTGACACAGGTAGGAAGATAAGAATTTCCTCCAATTCTCTCCTCTGGAAAAGAAGTAATACCTGATTCTTCCTGTACTAGAACTTAATTTCAGATATCTAGATGCAATTAAAAATGACCCTGTACTTAATCTAAACCACCCTGAGGGTAAATAGGGCTAAATGAGGAAACTGCTTGAGGGAAATGAGCCTGACTCTGTCACCTTTCTTTCCCGCTCAAGTCCTCCAAGAATTGGAAGTTCATCAGATAATAACAAGAACTTTAACTTCTCTTAAAGAGAGAAAAGCTGCTTGTGATCTGGTAGCATTAGTATTTCATGCCTTGGACTAGCCAGCTGCAAAACAAATTTATCTCTAAGGCTTCTTCCAAGGAGGCACCAGGACTTAAATGACTTGAGGCAAAGCAACTTATCTTTGTAGGAAAAAATGTCACCTGAGCATTGCAGAACTGGGACACAGTCCTCAATTTCTAAAATCATATTTGATCCCCATATGCAGTTTGCCAAGAACAAATACTCTTCTGGAAAACATACGTGTATACATCAGAATGGTGAAAGAGACTCAACAAAGCTCCTTCCAGTATTGTAACAAGTACTTTCAAAGAGAAAGACTATCAGAAAAATAAACAGTCGAATTAGAAAACAAAGGCTAATTGACAGAGATATTTCTTTTGCATACATTGTTAAAGCATGGTCAGTCAAACTATGGAAAAATCCATTATCAGTATCCTCCTCTATTGGCAGAAAAACCAAACTACCTCCTGCTGATTTACATTTCACACTTGCAATTGCACAGTGACCTTTTCAATCAGTTCACGATATTATTTCCTTCTCTTTCAATCTGGCTATTGATAAATGTTGACCAGGCATGCACTATTTACCAAGAACTTGCCATGCTAGTATCTAAAAATCCAAAAACAAGTATCATCATCAGTATCAGAACTAAGCAGCAATGAAAATCCAGGACATGCATTACAAAACATTTATATTGGATTCAAAAGTCAAGAGTTTAAAGAATTCTGTACAGTTAGAACATTCTCCCTTGCTTTTATGTATTACAGTGTAGTCCTTACTGATATATTGTTGTTTCTACTGTAAAAGTATAAATATTCCCCTACTGAAAAAGAAAATCTACAGCGATTTGAAATCTTTTGCAAATTATTTAAAATTACGTGTCCCCATTAGAAAACAGTCTAGAATGCAATACAACTACTTCTAACAAGGAAATAACCCATATGCTTCCAGGCTTTAATTTCTATGAGTATGCATATTTTTTAAAACAGCTCTATGGAAAGTTATACGATATCTTAATACGATGAATGGCAGATCTTTTTGGTGGAAAAACAGTGGACATAAAATATTAAGACAGTCAGACAGAGACACACATTTGTGAAATCTGAAAGAATTTGGAACAGGACAAAAAAGGAGCTAAGCCTGGGGACATCTATAGAATATTCAGCATGAGATCCGCTGGTATCTCTAAAGTGTTGGAATAACAACTTCATGACAGAGAAAGTGTTAAGTTACACATTATTTAAACACTTTCCATGTCATCAACCTGCTATCTCAACATACCATATGCTATAGTAGGGCACTGATAAGAGAACAACACATCAAGCAGAGTTTCACAATATACATTAGGGATGGCAGTGTAAAAATACAGAAATACAACATGCATTAGAAAAAAATTGCACTCTCATAGTGGTATCCTTTGCCCTGTCCAGGGGCTATAATTATGCAGAAGGATTTCCACACTTCAGAAAGTGTGTATCTCATGAGTCCATTCCTCAGAGGCGTAACAACTCTTACTTACAAAATAAAAAAAGAAAAAGAAATGCCATGGAGATATGCTAGCTTTGAATGTAAACCTTTCAGGTCCCATGTAGTTAAGTTATAGTTGGGAAAGCTAGTTATGTAATGAATCCAACATTCAGATCACACAATAACCCCCATATTATCACATTATAGATACTTCTGCAATATGCCCTGACATTCTTGAATATTTATTCAGGTTTCTTTAGCTTTAATTCTCTTTAATTCTACTTAACTGAGAAGCAGATATCTAACTAAGTGAAGTAAATAAACACTAACTTTTAATAGAAG
>NW_010196732.1:13941-38132 GCF_000695765.1 Mesitornis unicolor
GTCTTTTACGCAAGGGTAACACCACTGTCTAACTCTACTCCTCTGAATTAGCAACGTTTTCACCCAAAGCCATATTGCTAAGTTCAGGTTTAGAAGACACAAGGGGAAAAAAACCTAAAAAATCAATCCACAACATAAACGTGTGGAAACAATGGAAATGAAACAGCATCCCATGATAAAATAAGATTTAGCAGATAATTGTTACTTCTCAGGCTTTTGCATCATATGGTGAGTCTGTTATTTATACAGAAATAGAGTTGGTTTTCTTTTCTTCTTTTTAGGAATAAGTGTCTGATTTCATTGCATACATTTTAGGTAGCTGGCTGTTTGTAAACATTACTTCTTTATGGCAGCTTATATAAATTTCAAATATACTCATGATCAACCATATTATGAACAGCTCTCATGAATGGCTCCCACTTATAAAAGCAAACCAACTGAAATTTTGTGAGTATAGCTTCCTTATCAGAGTAAAGGTTGTGAGATAAGATTCCATGTGTATATCTAAAGACTAAATGAGTGCAGAGGGCTTATCTTTATTTGCCAATTTATGTGTTTGTACAAATGCAAAGCACCATAAATCAAAGCAGCAGTTCTTAAACAGTAAAATTGATAATTCTGAAATAATCAATGGAGTGGCAGAAAAAGCAGAAAAATTAAGTGCTAAAGGAACTTTAAAAAAATCTAAATGGAACATCAATTCTATCGTTAGACTTATTATAAAGGGAAAAAAATTACCTTGATCAGCATAGAAGAGACCTGTGACAAGGACTGTGTAGGTCAATTTTCCATTAGGTTTATCTGGGGCAAGCCATTTTAACTGAATTTCTTTGGACCCAACAACAGTAGCAAATATATCAACTGTTCCTTTGGGGGGAGCTTCCATGGTTCGAGCTTCTACCTGTGAATTCAATCATTAGATAGAGGTTTGCTGCCATAGTTTACAGACCAACAAGAAATGAGAAATGCAAAATTTCAAGAAAAGTTATTTCTTTCTTTTTTAAAAAAAAAGTAACTAAAACTGTAGGTGTCCTAATTCTTAAGCATTCTAATTTCCTTTCATCTACATTTATTTGAAGCTGTTCAGCAAGTAATATACTTTAAATGGAGAGACCTGTGAGGAGTTCCCTGTAAGGAACAGGAAATAAACACTGGAAAAGAATGAAAGATTCATTTCTTGAAAACACCATTGCACCTAATATGGATGAATGATCTCAGCTTAGTGCTAGGGAAGGAAGCAGCAATAGAAGACCACAAGTTTTTGAGTTTCTGCATTTGAAAAGACAACTCTAAGGAATATGCATTTAAACGCTGTATTAAATTACTACAGTTATTTGATAGAGAAAAAATATCCTTTGTGGAATATTGATCTCTCCTTGAATTAACTTCCAGTTTAACCTAACAATTTTAAGGTGCAATAAAGAGTAAATCTTTAAGAGAAAACAAAATATGATAAAAGAGCTGGAAAATGTAATGAATATGAAAGATCTTTTGATATAAATTAATATTCATTCAATGTGAAATTTATTATTTAAATTTCATATCTTGTAGTAAGCATTCAGTGCTATGGAACAAAATAATTTGTTGTTATGTTATTTATGGCAATAATCTTGTTTCCCATACATTATTTAGTTGGTGTTTTCTAAGGTATAAGATGGTTTCACACTTTTCTAAGTGCCTTTCAGCTGCAAGTTCATGGGAGTGATAATAAATGCTATTTTTAATCTGCCACACCTGCTCTGTTATCAAAATAACCAAACATACTTTCTCTGTCCTTGAAACATGAATGTTTTACTTTTTAGCATGTAAAATTTGGAAAAATTATTGTTTACAAGTGCCAGGCTACATCTCTGATGTGCATCGATATCACTACAGGTGCTTCTGTATCCATACACTCTATTATATTTAAAATAGCTGAGTAGTTGCAGTAAAGTCAACAGGATAAAGTACATACATAAACAAATGCTTCATGGATTTATTGGATCAGTGCCACATTGATTATTTGGATATTTCAGTCAAACACATCCTTATGAAAGAATTAGACTAAACTATGCGTTCTAAACTAAAATGTGTTCCTAAACTAAAATTTTCTAAACTAAAATAATGCAGGTGCTATGATCTTGCCACATCAGAAACATGGAGAAATGGGTACCAATTACTTTTTCTGCTGAAGAGGATTAAGGTATTCTTGAAACAGTATGAATTTGTAGCAACCTGTACCACATCCTAAACAGCTGTAAAAGCTGTTAAAAGGCCTTTAGCCTGCGACTGATTCTCAGACAATACTTACTGTATTACAAAGCCTTTTCTTTAAGATCTGCTACTGTTTTCAGCATAAAAAAATATTGAAACGCCATTTAGAATCAAGAGACGTATTATGCACTATAGCTACACCTCTGCAATGTACTTTGAAATTAGTGTTTTGTGTAAAAAATTCTGTATATAAACATATGGCACATGAAATCTGTTTCATATTTCTTTTTCTAAACACTATTTTATACATAATCCTGTGATATTTTAAGATGTGTTTATTAATAACTTAATAAAAATACTCTGCTATCATATAAGCAACATTAAATCATAGGATAGGAATAATAATAATAAATTTGAGAAAAAATCATCATCCCTCTAAGATAAAAAAAATAAATGAAAAAGTACTAGCATACACGTAAGCTAAAACCATGAAATTTAAGTTTAATTGCAGTGAGTTGAGATGATGACTATTCAGTGTTGACCATTTCCATTTATTTACAAGGTATTTCAAAGAGCTAACACATTTGGAAACCAGAATTTCAGATCTCCTGAATTCCTTTAAAGAATCTACTAGACGTTAACACTATTTCTTGACAATCCTGACAGCAACAAAAACTAATTAGAGCAGACAAAAACCCAATATCTTGGCTTTTCTAGAAAGATTAAAATTTAGCATTTTTTAATTTACACGTTACCAATTTGCAGCTCACTTGAAAATAAATCAGTCATTGAAAAAAAAAAGTTGAACAAAGACTATCTAATCCAACTTTAAAAAGTTATTGCAACACAGTAACTGCTAATGCTCTCATAACTGATTAAGATCTTCAGAGCCACCTTCAGAAACATAAGCTGGAGAAATCCCATATTTAGGATAGTCACATAGCATTCATTCATTGATCAGGGCACATTAAGCACAAGATCAGCAGCAAAAATAGCTGGAAGCGTATCAGTTTACTGTTGGGAGATGTTTCCCATACTATTTAGAGTAGACACAAAACGTCGTTTTTTTTTTTAAGTGTTAGATTTGTTCTGTAATGGATATGAAAATCTTTCAAGAAGTCAAATGAATATGCAGTGCTTCAACTTCCTGACAGCACTTAGGTGAGCCTAAATAAAGATGTTGTACTTCAGTTCCTGTGATTAGAGATGGATCACTGGCTTTGGAAAACTGTGTACTGATCATAGGATGCAGATGAGAATCAGCTACAGACACCCCTACTTTGAATTGCTTCAAAAGTCAAGCCTGCAGTTCAATGATGATGTGAATAAAGGCTACCAAAAATATTTTTAAAAACCCTAACTACTGCTGTTCTCTTTTGTCCTTTTGATGTTTATTTCATAGGACAGAAGTACTGAAAACACACATATTTCATCTGTATGCATAGTCTGGTAACAACTTGTCTTAAACATCACTACCAACACAACAGATTAGGTTATTGTACATTGAATACCTTAAAACAAGGTTTTCTTTTGGGGTATATGTGAAGTTGTAAAAAGTGTTGAAGAAAAACTGGCAAAAAGCCATTTAAGCTTTTAAGAGTAAATATCCTTCAAAACAGAGCAAGCTATAAAGTGTTTAATGGTTATAAAGTCTAGTCCTCTTCTACAGATAGGCAATGTTACCAGCATTTGAAAAAAAGCAATCTTTGAAAGAACACTGGAAATGTGACTGAAGAATTATATCATAAAACTAAAACCTGGAAGTTCTTTCCAGAGCACATTATAGCTATATTATTAGCTATGATGGAAAACTAAACAGAACAATGTAAAAAAACTCCCATGTTTTCCTTTTCACTTTTTCTTCCTTTGCTTGTTAGTAAAACTAAAAGTGTATACATAAAGCTGAATTAAACAAAAAAATAAATCTCAGAATCAACATAGGTTTCTTTCTTGGTTATGCCTGAAAACAAAACCAAGCATTGCAGCTATTATTCCAGTTATCCATCAACTAGCACTATGAAATAAGACTGGATTTATCAGTTCAGCTATACATCTAAAAACCTTTAACAAAATAAAAAAGCCTCAGAAGGCTTGTTTTTCACGTCATATTTAATATTCCTGTATTCTCAAATCCTGAAAAAATAGAGTGTTGTACAAGACTGTTAAAATATGTCCAGTGTAATATTTTGCTCACATACTTGCATTCAAAAGATATTTATGAATCACCATATTTTCCTTGCTCCTGTTGCACTTCTGGCTTCTGCAATTCTCAAATGAACTTTAGTCCTTTCATTCAGGCAGCTAGAAATTTGCTCATTACTGGAACAGTAACTCTTTCTTTATATACATCCTTATAAATCTAGCTAAAGCACATCTGCACCTTTCAAACATATTAACTCTATTTAATTTCAATAATGTGTGTTTCAGCCTCAGATTTCGCCTTTCTTCACTGCACCTATGTTCTACTTTGGAACGGTGCCTAACAATGACCTATAGCAGCTCTTAAACAGGATTTTTTTTTAAATGTCACATTTTGCCAGATGGGTTAGTACTGACCAGAGTGAATCATCACCATTTACTCTGATATTCACAGCCATCTGACATTTATTACACTCCCAGAATGCAAATTAAGGTACTTACCAATGGACCCAAAGCACAGCCTTTTGCAGTACATGCCTGGACTCTGAAGGAATGCAGACTCCAAGGAGCAAGTCCATAAGCATAACAACTTAGCTGTGATGAATTTTGCATCAGAACACCATCCATATACAATCCATAGCTAGTAATAATACCTATAAAACAACATGATACCACTCAATATCTAAAGAGCTACAGAGTTTAGAAGGAAACCTTTAATGCTACAGACATACACAGTCAAGCAGGTAAGTGTTGTGCAGTACTGTGCATTCAACACTTAAAAGAAATACACTCTCCCATCCTTAACTGTTGAAAACCTCGCAAGTGGATTGCATCTTTTGAAAACAATCACACTGTTCTAAAGACCTTCCATTAACAAACTTGGTTCTGAATACCATCACATTGAAATCAGGAAAATTGAGGCAATTCTGTTTCACAGTCTACTCTGAATAAGGCTATCGAAACAAGAACTGGAAAGATACAACCAACCATCTCATATCTTAACAGCTTTAGACTTAGGAAAAAAAATAGTGATCTACATTATAATTGAAATGTTGAAGGACAACTCCAGCCAGCACTATAACTACAATAAATAGGTAACAAGCAATTTCATCACATAAAATACCTTATTGGTACTTATTGTTGTGGATAATTGTCTCAGATTTTCTGCATATTGACCACAAACTAGATACATCACTAATTCAGTCTGGTTTTGTTTTTTGGTTGCTTGGTTGGTTTTTTTTGAAAATAGTTTTACCCACTTCTCTAAACAAAACCACAAAATAGTATGGATTCCAGTTTCCTTCTCAGCATGCCATAGAAAAACTCCTGAAGTAAACTATTCCTTACCTATTCAATCTAAAGACAAAAAATATATTTGCAAACTCAAAACAAACATTAGCAAGACTTTTAGATAGAGGAGAGAATGGTCCTTCTGGCGTAATTGGCTAATACTAACTCAAGAACTGCAGGTGATTATGTATCTCATTTATAAGGAAATATAAATCTCTGTTCTTCCTAAGGTATGTGATAGGATAGCATGAACTCAGTACAGACTACACATACACAGTGTTTTTAATTTAATGAACTGAAGGCTGAATTTTACAGATTTGCTTAGACTTTGGAAGTTGACCATGCAAAGGAATCCTTTTTCTCAGGGGTATTCTTCCATCTTTCTCATTTCTGAATATTCTCCTTTTTTAAAAGCAATTTAAGTGTAAAATCTTAAGACCAATAAATACAAAGCTATAGAAGGATTCATTAGAAGTGAATTCAGTTCAGAGGATGCCTTCTAATCTTCCTATTACAGAAAACATCTTCATGTTGTAAAAATATAGCTCAGTTCATCTTTTCCTTCCCTTAAAACTGAAATGCATGAAACTACATTAAGGAAAATACTGTTTTAAATTAAGAAAAGATTTCCCCCTCTACTGAATTGAGAAACGCTTCATAAATAAAAGTGTATACACAACTGTTTCAGTTGAGCTTTGAAGAGTTATACTTCAAAAGATTTATATGCTAAAGCAATGCAGAGCTGAATATGGTGAAGTGATTCACAGACTCCTCAATTTTTTTCTCTTCTAGAAAAGTGAGAGGCTAAAGTCAAGTCAGACAGCAGAGACGTGTGTGTTGGAGGAAGTCCTGGTAAATCTTACACTATCAATCCTACCACATTTGACAGGCTTCCTAAGGCAAAAAATCCCTTGGGGTTCTCTGTCTAGTTGCTTGTAAAGCAAGGGCATTAATGGTTGATATTTGCCTTACATTAAATAAATAAATATCTATCTCAGAGGAAAAAATATTTAAATACATACTGCAAAGGGCATCTCTAAATGTGAATGCTAGCATTAAGGATGTGTTTTACAGGGGAAAAAAAAAGCCACTGAAGAACCTTAAGTACCTATACAAGTAGCACTACTTTAAAATAATGGACAAATCATTATTAATTCCTTTGATATTTATGGTAACAGCATGAATCATAATGAGATCATCTGATATTAATGTGGGTGTTGTATATACCTCGATAGGATCCCCACTGTAACTCAGTATTAATTAACTGGACCATTATTTTAAAGTGTTTCTGCAGCACCTACACTCTGAGAAGCAGCTTGCTGGACAACACCGTGAGCTTTTGTTAGTGCTGTCAGAGAGCAATCATCTCTAATAAGCTGATCCATTATCTCTTGGTTTTATTTCTGCCTTTGCCTTATATGACTCTGATGGAGAAAATTACAGAATGAAAAGAAAAAAAATACATTTCAGAACAAAAGGGCTAGTAGTCTGACTGAGTTGTGAAGCCATTTTTCTAAATTAGGCAATAATTCTCTTTTGGACAGGGGAAACATAACTTAGCCTCTCTATTCCACTAGTATATGTTTCCAAAGCATACTGAGAAAAAGTTCTAAGTCAGTCCAAGGCTTATGCACTTCTCAAGACTTGCTAGATATTCCTGAAGTTTACCCATTCATGAAATACTGAAGATCACAGCATATCTTTGTGATTTACAAGGCTTCGTTAGTGACACATGGTCACCATGAAAAGATGCAGTTTCTTAATAATTATTAAGTCTAGGTAGCTAGATTAAATCTTGGTTTCACTGAAGACAAAATCTCTATTGACTATAATACAATTATGCTTCACTTTTGAAAAGAAACCCAACAATGCAACTTTGGCTTAAACTGAAGAAAGCTGCACACTCTTGCCTTTTTCTTACTGCTCTTCCCTCCCTGAGTAAGGCCATATAATCTGTCAATGATATTCCAGGCATTCAAGATGAAAAGAGGTTTTGAATTTAAAGTGCTACAAGCACTTTACTTTTAAGGTACAATCTAGAGGCCAAATCTTAAGCAAACATACTTTTACCTACATCAATTTCACTGACTACAAACACAAGTAGTCTCTCAAAAGCACAAGGATTTGCTGGCACAAGTACTGGATTAGTTCACTGAATAATTTTAGAAATTGGGTTTTAATATACCTAATATTTCCCATACAAATTCCATACAGCCTTGGAAGATGAAGGTCAGATGAAGACTTGATTTTATCTATGACCCATACACAAGTAAAGTTTCTGAGTAGTGACAATCTAAGGAAAACTTTCAACAGTGAAAAGAGATATGGTAACTTTTTTATGTGAATGGATTTTAAAAAAGAGCAGACCTCAAACTATATGGCAAGAATATAACGGATATGTTCTGAAGAATATATGATTCTTGATTGAGGCCACTAGAATACTGAAGGCTCAAAACAATATGTGATGCCACATGTCATCTCACAAGCTTCTCCATATCTTGCTCTCAACTAAACGGAAAATATTGTTTATATTACACTCTTTACATGTGTGATATGTATGTGATAGAAATAGAAAAGGGTTCTTCTTGCAACAAAGAATGAGGTGTATCATTTCCTATTTTCTAGGACATTCATATTTTTCACAAAATAATGTAAACTGGCCTTAAATTCACCAAAAATGGAGTCCAGAAATTCAATATTGATATTTGGATAGCATTAGCCTTTGACCTCTAGATGGTCCCTTATCTCAAAGCTTGACTGCCTGCATTGTGCCATCTTTATTAAGATGCCAAGTAGCCTTTAATTCTGTTTGCCACCTTTGGCCTCAAGGGTAGCATATTAATCCCCCTTAACTTCTAATTGGTGGCAAGCATCTGAACTCCATATGTATCAAGAAAGCATATTAAAGCTCATGCTGTCCAAATCCCAGTCAAACTACATATGCATTCAACATTAACAACAGCTAAATAAGCTTCCTCAGTCCCTGGAAAAATTACAGTAACTTCTGTCATCCTATCAGAAGAAAGTAGATGACAATCTGTGATACACAAATCTTTAACATTCTAAGGTTTCCACTTGAAAGGAAGTCAAGTTCAGTAATTTCAAAAAGCACTACTCACACCTAGGAGACTCAAACTCACCAAGCTTGAGCCAGTTAAGTCAAGAGTCGGAAAGAGTTTCTATCTTTTTGCAAAAAAGAAAGAGCTACACTAGAACATCTGACTATGAGAATAAACCCGTAAAATGCTGAAGTAAGAAGATTTAAGGGGAAGTTCCTTCTGCTGGTATTTCTCATATTTCAGTCTTCTCATCTGTGATATTTTTCAGTCTCCTACAGAGTTTTAAAATACTGACACAGAGAGCGATTATAAATGACGTGGCCACTAGGCAGCCCAAAAGATATGTTGAGAATGAACAAAACAAAGTCACTGAACAATGCAAGCTTCCTGATTAAGCAGTTGCTCAGTGAAAAGTTTTAAAACTTTTTTTTTTTTTAAAATCTTTCTATGAAACAGGGACAGGGATTGAAATAGGAATTTGGAATGAAAGAAACAGGAGAATGGGAAATTGGGTTCTTAGTTTAATACTCTTTTTGAACCTCCCTAAAAAGGGGGGAGGAGAAAGAAGAAAAGTGAGACAAAATTTGCATACCTTTTCTTGATCATTGTGCAAGTGTGAGCATGCTATGCTGAGAAAACCAAGTCCCTGCTGCCCTAATGCCCTTCTGGCTGCCAAATGCTCATGAGATAGCAATTCTTCCACTCTTAGCCACTCAGCAAGAGCTTGCAGGTGAAAAGCAGCAGCCTTTCCCTGCAAGGCAGGACAGCAGCAGTTGACAACGCTGAATCTCTGCCATCAGCTCTGACCCTAAGGAAAACTCTCTAACAGCAGCATGTACGGTATCCACATATGACCAAAAAATAACAACATTCCCAAGGGGAAAATACTCTCTGGGCTTCAAATAGGGAGAAGATGTGAAAATACCAGAGAATATTTTTGAAGGGGAGAAATACACACAGGATATCTACACAGGGTGTTATTTGGGATTACAGAGGAGTAGGCTATATTGCAAATTTGCTAATTACCTAAACATGTTGTTCAAAACTCCAGTATAGAGGTGAACAATGTTGTCATAGAGGCTGTTGAAATCTCTATTTTCCATGGACTAAGGGACAATAGAATAAAATTTCTTTTATAGAGCTCCCCTGATTCTTATCACATCTGTTGCTCAACCAATTTAGAATCACAGCTTTCCTAATAAGCTATTAATTGTATTTCCTAACAATCTATTCTTTGTATTTAAAAGGAAAGCCAAGGAGTATATAGTAAATACTGTATTAACAAGATACAATGTGCAAATTTAGTCATGTATTGTCAACTTTTAGTTGTTTTAAAGAAAGCTTGTGGAAATTTATTTATCAAACTATGGGTCTTTATCCTATGCTCTTGATGTGCATATATGAATATATTCATGTGTGTGTTTATTTGATTAGTTAAACCATTCTCTAAAGTATTTGGACTTTTTCACGCAATGCAAGGATAGCAGGATCAGGTCCTGACACGAACTATTGCAAGTAAAAATGCCCGTCTCATTGAAAATTATTCAGACTTTAGCCACTAAGCCAAATACGAGGCTTTTTGTTGTTTTTCCCACCCTCTTCCCATGCCTTCCTGTTCCCCTTTTTTTCCTTCCTCCTTGCTTTCCTCTAAGCCTTTGCCACATATGCTAATGGAATTTTAGAGACAAGGTTAGAGGATTTCTAAAAGTCTAGGAGGCAAAATCTGTCAATATGATTCCCATACAAAGAATTGTAAATTATCAAATACATTATTTAACAGCAGATCACATACACTTATTTATTTCTAAAAGTTATATAAGACCTTACAGAACATTACATATATGTAGCTTTATCATCACTAATTTTTTGGGAATCATTTAAAGTGCCTTGTAGTGAAGTTGTACGAGTAGGGTGTGTTCTACCACAATTTCAAGCTGGGGAAAACATGCAGAGGAAAAATAAAATGAACGTGAAACCACTGTGAGAAATAATTGCTATGTATCAGTACGATATGCCAATGAAGAAAAACATTTCTGTTTTTTTAAGTTCAGTGATTTCTGCAGAGCTTCCTCTGCTGTGATTTGAATTATTATTACATGCATGATAATAAAAGCCAGGTGAATTCCAAGGCCATACACTGTGTAATACTGCCAGAAATATAAAATTCCTCCAAAAGTTCTACACATGGATATTTCACAATGGAAAACATATTTAAACAAAAGAAAGTATATTATTTAACTTCCACGGCCGTGGAAATGTACACCTTCAAGATGATTACATAGAACACAAATCTGATGATTATTACATATCAATTAATGTAAAAGAAATGAATGTTTTATTGGAGGGTGAAATGAACATCCTAGACTGATATTCTTCAATAATGTCTATTCCTCAGCTCAGCTGTCCTGGAAAACATTAAACAATGAGATGCAGTACACAAGAACTATCAAAAGGGAGCACTTTTGAGCCACTGAAACCGTACGATAGGCTGAAATCCACAATCTCCTAGCTGCAGACAATGATACTATCTCAGGTATTTTATGTGCTAAAATGATCATTAAAAATTAAGCACCACATATAAGCTGCCATTTAGAATATTAATTTACCTTTACTAATCATCTTTTTAACTTGAGGCTAAAAGAGTTCACTTACCATTCGGATACTCAGGCTTAATCCATGAGATGTTAAAGGAGTCAGATGAATATGACTGGGCTTTTGGAGCAGGAACACCTTCTGGTGTACTCTCATCTGTTATAGCTGTGCTAGCTTCACTTACTGAACATCCACCTCCAGTGCAAGCCTTAAAATATGAATCAAAACAAATAAACACATTTCAATGTAATATGAACAATTTTAGCAATTAGTTTTGGTAAACTTTTATAATTTTTACATATCTAAACTTAGTAACTCTGTGCTTTTCATAGAATATTCTTTTTGTAGCACATATTTGTTTACCTGTTTTCTTAAATAACAGGATATGCTACTCATGATGCTTAATTTTTGGGTATAACATAGCTAAAACCTTATACTAAAGTCTGACTTGTGGCATTTTGCATTTGACCATGTCATAATCACAATTAGATTGCCACTGCTTCTACAGCTGCAGTTAAAGAAAATTGCAGCACAATATATATAATTTACAGTGCAAAACTCTTCTGGAATTGACTAAACAGCTCTTACATGTTCCAGACACAGAATACACTGACCGACTTGCAAAGCAGTTAAAAATTATCTTAAGGAATAGTCATTGAGGAAACAAAAAAGCCATTTAGACAGACCTACATTCCGTGACAGCCTAGAGTGGTGTGCAGATACAATTAAAATAGTGAAAAACCAGTCTATTATAAATCAATATGTAACAGTTATTATTACATGTTTATGAATAACAAAGTCAAATCATTTGTATTTCAGTTACTGCAGAAGAAAAGATTGATTACACAATTTTTACATTTTGTTTGATTATGAAACAATACTATGTGCAAGAGAATATGCATATTTCCCCAAAAGCAGGTTTTTAAAGTTCTACATGCACAAACATAAGACTACACAGCTATGGTCCTTACAGGTGCTGGTTTTCCAATTACTTGCACTCAGATGCATGACAGGAGATTGGAGTTCTTAGAGAAGTTAAAATAAATTACAAGAATATACAAACTTTGGACTGGATTTAAAGATTTTTTTGTTTAGTTTATTGTCATCAATAAATAAAAACCTGAATTCAACAAAGATTCAGATTGAGACATACTCTTAAACTTACAGGATCACCTCTATTTTTTAGGAGTTGCCCATGTACTGGACCATTAGCACAGAAAGGAAAAATAATCTTGCTGTGCAGATCTTCCATGATAAAATGTTTCTCTCAGCCTACTATATTATATTAGAAAGTATTAGCTTCAATTTCCCATTTCCCAGTGTGTTTAAAATCAGAGAGCAGTGAACATATTTCCTACCCCACTCCAAACACGTAGACTAGCCCCATGGGTAAAAATAAGAAATGTCTGTAAATGAGAGGCTATTTTATACACCAAGGTTGTTTTGATTTCACTAGAATTGTATTACAGTGCCAACGTAACTACAGAATGACTTCCTGAGTTCAGTCTGGGCTATCAAGTGGAGATGGAAGAATGCAACCTCAGTTTTGGGAACATCTGAAAATGGCATTTACTTTAAACATGGTAGTGTTTAAATTTAAAAAAAAAAAAAAGTGATCTTAAGCAGACACTCAGATAACTTTTAGCATTTTGATAAGGAAAATATTTAAGAACAACATCCTTCCTGCAAAGACAGGCTGTTCTTCAAATTATTTCACTTCCACTGGCTTCATGAAGGGGCCAAAAAGACCAGCTCTGGAAGACTTCTTTCTTGTACATTGCCTACTGCCTGCTAAACAAGTTCTACCGAGTCTTCCTCAGCAGTGGCAGACCTTTTCATTCAAGGGCTCAGTAACAGCAGCCTTCCTGTTCATTTATTTCTTGAATTTCATGAAGTTCGATTTTTGTATCTCTGAAACTGGCTGGGGTATGAAGTTCCTGATTCTTCTGATGAAAATCAGCAAAAGAAAGGTAATCTGCACATTAAATAGTGGGATTTCAGATTAGCGCATCCAAATGGACTGGACATTGCTGGGACTATGGCAATCACATCCAGTGATGCTCAAAGCCACAAAATCCTACACCCAGATAGAGCCTAATTTTGCCATTCTGAACTTCACTAAGAAACAGATTTGTGGCAAAATTTGCAAAAAAACCCAAAATGTCTAGAGAGCCAAAGGACAGATAAAAACCATGTAACAAGACACCACACACTGATACTCTAGTGAGCACTTGAGCTCGCTTACACACAAAGTTGCCATGAGGAGATATTAAATTACAAAAGACCTGAAGTCATATTAATGAGTGTGCCACCCCAGCTACTAAATGCAGCCTTTCGGCTTTTCATTTGCTTTCAGATTGGTCCAGCTCACACCCACCCAGTTTAGAGCACAAACAGAGGAAAAGCAAGATCCTTTGCACTAATCCATGGAGACATGACTTTATGACTTCTCAGCTGACTTTTGGAAAGAAGCATCAGATTTGCTTATAAAAGCTGTTGCACTCATTTACAAACACAATTGCTACATATTAGATGGCAGTAATCAATTGTGAAAATCAGTAACAGCATACAAAGATAAACATTCTGTTAACTTTATTTAATATTCTTATAATAACTTGGTCATACAAAAGTTAAAGTGAGCAGCCTGCGAGATGCTGAAAGCTCTTTCCAGGTATGTGTGTTTGATTTCGGGTACTTTTGTGGTTTTTGTTACTTTTTTCATCAAGTCTAACATTTGGCCACATTTAAGCTTCATAACTTATAAATCTCTAATATTACATTATTCTCAAACTAGTCTGACAAGTTTTAAATACAGTGAGTCCAAATGTTTTAAGAAAGCTATCATCTCAAAGACATTGGGCATTTTATGCACTTTTAGATTTGCCATTTTCAAAGCTGCAAGGATATTTAGATTTTTTTAACTTGCCTGTCACAGACCATTGCATTTTATACAGGTAAATCTGGTTATTTTCATCACCAGAAGAAATAATTTCTTACTTTCTGGTTATTGCTGATGCAATGCAGATGTTAAAAAACAACAACAAAAACCCACAAAGAGATGAGAAGTAAAATATAAAATTTATTCAGTAACTTCTAGAAAAGCCGTACCCACTGACGAAGTAAAAAGAAAGTCCATACAACATTTCTTTGTTTTAACCATGTCCCAAGGTAGAGCCCACTAAAAGCAGCAGTCCCAGTTGCTCTCCTGATCCCAGCTGTTAATTCTCCCCTGATCCTCCCTCCTCGTGCCTCTATGTACAGGAGCTGAGCAGGAGCAGAAAAGAGCTGTGGCACAGTGAAGGACAGCACAAATTCTTTCAACACTACTGCTTGCTTACGAAAGCGTAAAACGCTTGTTGAACTAAATGCCTTAGTTTTGGACACAGTGCTATTTTCTATGCTATTCAATTTCCTATGCTGAAATGTCTAGGCTCGAATGAATTAATTTCAATGGGAATCTAAGCTTTAATTAGACTGAATATCCTTGCTTTTTTAAGTTCAAGTCAGATCCTTATCATTACCTGAAGGTAGTTTATTTTTTATGTTAGAATATTTAGAACATTCAAGAGCATGTTAAGAAAAAAATGAATGCATACCCAGTCTACATAAATGTAAATTTATTCATAATCAAGAGCAGAATATTCTTCTATGGCATTTATCAAAGCAAATATCCTTATATAGGTATTGTTATAAAATGAACAGTGTGCCTAAAACAAGAGACAATCCCATGCCTTTATGCACATATTTTCATGTATGTTAGTGAGCTGAAGCTGTTCTATTTCATCACAAAATAAAACCAATGATAAAGAAATGCAATGAAAATACCAAGGTCTTTTGAAATGTTTTGAATAAACAAACTGCTGCTTTACACTGAACTCTTTTCCTCTCTGTTATTTCCTTCTACATACAGATATGAAGAAAGAGCAAATTACTATGGTACAAAACATGAAAGGCTAGCATTTTCAAATACATTCAACATTTTCCTTTAAGCTGAGGGCAGGACACATGTTTTAATTCTTTCATACATTTCTGATCAATTCTCTATTAGTTATCATCCAACTTATTCCTGAAGAAAATATCTATTTAATTACATACACATTTTTTGAGGGCCTGTTTTGAAACAAAACAGCTACTGTTGTTCGGGATGGCTCACAGACCTTAGTTTCAGGGGAAAAAAAAAAAGATGTTAAACAAAGTGGACACATGAGCCATTAAGTATTTAGGATGCGAACAAAATCAGAATAATTTTCACCATTTTACACCTCTACTACACATCTTTAAAACTTACAGCTAGTTTTATGAGGTATTCAGTACCCGGGAAAAGCTGCTGAATAGTAAAATCCAGAAAAAGTTCTGTGCTGTTATAGATTACATTCCACTTTGTAAAATTCTTGTCATTGTTGGCAATATAAATTATATAGCGATCTAGGATTCCATTTACTTCTACTGGTTCTTTCCATCTGCAAATAAAAGAAAAATATGATTTAGACCAGCAAAGACTCAGACTGTACTGAAAAATGTAAGACTTTGTTAATGGGACTTTGTGTGATTTATTTTAGGAATTTGAAAACATAGTTATGCAACCATGAAAATAAATCTAATGCATAGCTTTAATGCAGTATTTGTACTCAATAGATAAATTATGACAGTAACACAAAAAGCAGGGGCTACAAAATGGGCATATCACCAGAACATTTCCTGCGCTGAAGTTTGCAGAGGCTATGCCCATATGTAGGTTATACTGATTGCATAAAGACAAAATGGAAATTAAGTTGGCAAGTGATAATCAGAAGGTTCACAGAACCACTAAACTAATCACTTCTATGCATTTAATCATAATAAATTTAATTTTATGTCACAAACCCTTCTCCTGATTGAACTCACTGGAATTCTTGAATAAACTGATGCGTTATTGTCTTGTCAGGAAAGAAGAAATCCTTACTTACTGTACATATATTGTTCTAGAATCCAAAACCGTCAGGACCGGGGCATCTACATGAGATGGTGGAAGCTGTGCTGTAAACAAGGTGACCTGGGAACTGTTTGTACAGCCAGCAAGCGTGCATGCAGTGAGCAGAAACTGGTGTGGCGTAAAAACTGATAAATCTAGGGCAAAAAAAGGAATATGAATTTGCTTTGTGTATTAATTTTACTTTGTTTTTCTGTAACTTTCAGAGGGTAGTGAATTCAGAAAATCAAGAGAAAGAGGGAACTGTACTCTCGTAAAATTTTCAGATTTCTCCCGGATAAGTGAATAGGTACTCATTGTTTAATAGCAAATAACTGCAAATTTTGACTACTAATCAGATCTACAAAGCACACTTTGCTTGATGACCCAATTGCACAGTACATTTACATCAGAATGAACACCACCTAAACAAAAGAGAGATTGTAGCCTTTTAGGTGCTACATACTATATCAATACAGTGGGAAACGAGCACCTTTAAGATTATTAAATCAAATCAAATTAATGGAAAAATAAGTACAGGTTCATTATCACAACCAGATTATATTTTTTTTAAGAAATGTACTCCATGATACGTGGATATCAAGCATTAATACATACAATGATTCACTCCTTGCAGATTTCATTATAAGCGTGAACACAAAGGAAGTTCAGTGTTGCCACCACTCCTACTTGTCTGTTCTCTCTTTGCCTGCTTGTCTTCAGCTTCATGAACATCAAATATTTGTAAAACATATTTCAGTAAAGACAACCTGTCTAATGCTATAGCAAAACAACTGCTAAATGGTTATTTATTATGAAGCTATCTTGAGTTTCAATTACTGCAGAAAACAGTGAACAAATGTAGCATCTTTGTTCAATAAATACTCTAAAAGATCTTTAGCTTCATCTGTTCTTCCCTGTACTAAGGAATGTTTGTCAGAAAAAATATAGTAGGAAAGTAATGCAGATGTAATTTTCTAATCTTTTTCGTATTTTTATTAAATACAAATCACAGATTTTAATGAGCAAATCCTTTAAGAAGGAATTTACAACTGAGGTTTTGGCAACAGTATAAGGTATAGAAGTAAAATGCATATGTTATACACATTTTTAGTATTCAAAAAAAGTTCTGGGCTTCTGCAAGATTTAACAAACGGAGCCAAATAGTATCAAACTGTCATTTTGTACAAAAATATTTGTAAGCACAAATTCAAAAATTAAAACTGGATGACAAAGACATCACTAAAGCAGAAATGTCATAGACCCAACTTCTTTCTCACTAGATTACGTCTCATATAATATCTCCAGTCCTTGCTGCAATGGAATTCCTTCTGATCTACTCCATTCTGTGTGAGGAGAGAATGAACTCTCGCATTTCTATGGAAAGCGCAGTATAACTCAGACACATTGTTCTATGGAGCACATGGCAAAGTGTGAGTTAAAAAAATGCACTAACTAAAAAAAAAAATAAATCATCAAATGAATGCCTGTAACACGGTGACATGTTTAATCAACATAATGGGGCTGATTCTACCAGGGTTAAGCAGTGCTTATGTGGGTGAGAGGGGGAAAGCACACTCCAGAGCAGGTGCTCAAGCTGGCTCTGAAAGCAGAGAAAGTAAACCCCACATACTGCAATGACTGTATTGCCCTCATTAGTGTGCACCTTCCTGGATCCCTTGCTCCTTGCAGCTGACATCAGAGGAGCCACAAAAAGTACCGATGGAGATGGAAGTCTGCAAGACAAGTATCAGACACTTCATGTTCTAGGTGGGCAAACAAGTGACCTGAAGGATTTTACTTTTAGCAATCCTAAAATGAACAACTGAAAGCAATCTATGGCACCTATTTGATTCATATCCTTGTAAACACTGAATACACATTCCTCTCTCTAACTTGAAACTGTATTGTAGGGCTTAACTTAGCAGACTGAATATAACACAAGGGAAGGGAAAAGAGAAAAAGTGGATTTCTCCTTTTCCATTTGTGGATCATTGTTCTCCTTGAACACAGGTGTAGGGAGGAGTATTCTTCTCTCCATTAAGGAAAATTCCTCTTCAAGAAACTGCTTATTTTTAAAAAGTAGTTTGTACTGAAACCCTGATTTTATGTACACTGTAGCTGATGAGATTGCTTGTATGCATAAGAGTTTCTGGAAATACCTAGTTAAATTTGAAGAGGGAGGGTATTTTTTTCAAGAAGAAAATGCAAGATGGAAAAATGTTTTCTTTCCTTCCGTGAAAAAAACAAGTGACTGTAAGTTACTATGTGCATCTCAGTGACTGGAATGGAAAAAACAAAGACCAGGAAACAGGCAAAGTTTAAAAGAGCAAGAATAACAAGGAATGAAAAGAGAGGACCTACAAGCAGCAAGACCCTTTAGGATCAATTGATAAGTTAATGGGAGCAGCAGAAGAAAATACAGAAATCAGAGACTTAGGAATGTCACTCAAAGCATGAGCTTTGCAGTCAATGAAAATCTTTCCATAGACTTAAAAAAGGTTTTGATGAGCCTACAAATATAGAGTAGGTAGTATTTCTAAAAAGCTTAGAACCAGAAACTGATAAAATGCACAATAAAAATCATATTACAACATAACTGATGCAATTACTTGACACAATCTGATTTGTCAGATATTTTCCTATTTAAAGTTCAAAGTGTTTCATAATGGATCAATGGATTCAAACAACTACAGATACAAACATGAATCTGAATAAGGAGGGAGGAGGCTCTTAAACCTACAAAGCTGCTGTTTGTCAAGGTTCCTCTAGCAAGAAAGCCTTGTTTTCCATTTGCTTGATTGCATGATTTGCATAAGATGAAATGTAGGCAATTGTGGACATGAAAAACAGATCGCTTTCAAACACATTAGAAATGGATTCACAAGCATGATCCAGAAACACATCACAAGAAGTTTCATCCCACTGCATGGAAAACTCAGTGATTAATGTCAAACAAACTATAATTTACAATATAGGGCAAGAATTAATATGTTGTTTTACAATTGATTTCATGCTGTTGCTGGAAGAATTTCATTGATCTCGATTTACAACATGAACCCAATAAGCAGACAACTATTTTCTTTTTAACTCACAGCAAAACCTGAATTTTTCTTACGCATTTGCTTGATCACGTTATAGTCTTGTGTGTTCCACAATTCCAGCCCACTGTGTTACAGTAAAATAACATCAAATGCTTCTTATTGCAATTTTCCAATAACTACTCTCTTAAATCACTCATTTCTTACCAAAAGAAATATAAACTTAGAAATCATAAAAGGTTACTCAGAAAAACCTGAATTCAGGATTTGGTCTTGTACTCATTTCTGGACTCAGAAGGACAGAAAACACCAAAGGGCAGAGCAAAAAGAGACTTTCTTAGGGGTACAGAATTCCCTCAAATAATCCTATTCAGGTAGCAGGCAGCCAGAAAAATAATTCTGCATTTTTCACATCAAAACAAGAACAAAAGAAGAAAACTAAAATAAAACCCCACATACCTGTTTTAAAACCATTACTTACTCTCCCCAAACAAAAAGGCAGGGCAGGGGAGGGAGGGGAAGGGCAGAGAGAGAAGAGATTGCCCTGCCTTTTCATCTCTTTCACCTCAAACTCATATGTGAATCAGAGAATTGCTAGCTATAGTGGCTATCATTAAAATCGACATTTACATACCACTGCATTTATTATATATGTGGTATATGTGGAACTTTCCACACTAACCAAGGCAACTATCTTAAATATCATGGTAAATCTAACTATAGTGGTTGGTATACATTCAGTTGTTAATAACCACCAGCATAAGTCCTGATAACACAATCAATGCATGAGACAGAAAGAATAAAGAATGACCCTGTTTGCATGGTCAATAAAAACACTCACTTTGCTTTGATCAAATTTAATGGGTAGTCATTGAAAGCTAACATGCAACAGTACAGTGCTACTTTTAGCACAGATTTTGAGAGATGTTACTAAGAAAAAAAAATAGTAGAGTTAAAAAAAACCAACAAAAAAAGCAAACAACCCTGAAATTAGAGATTTAAGGACCTGACTCAAAGCATGAGCTTTACCATCAAGATACCAGAGTATATCACAGTTGAAAAATAACACAGTAATAACGTCTACAATGTTTTAATTCATCTGTAACATGCAGCATTCTGTATTCAGGTCTACAGCGAGACAACCACATATCCTTCTTTCCTTCCCTCTTCCACCCTATTTCCACTCTCCCTGGTTTCAGGCAACTATTGTAAGGACCAGAAATGGCAACATCCTGTCCTGGTGAGTGCTCAGTTGGAACGTGACTTGCGTAAGGAACCCCAGATAGTTTCTCTCAGGAAAATAATTGAGACAATAGCTATCCCATCGCTATATTCAAAGGAAAATAATACAGCAGTCCTGTAGCAAGGGATTGTTAGCAGCACAACAAAGAAAACCTGCTGAGAGAGTATGAAGATGAAAAACTTCCAAAGAATTCCAATCACCATGTTGTTTATGTAGGTAGACTGTGTGACTACTTCAGCTCATTACTCACATCCTTATTCTGTTCCCTCATCTTCTTTCTCATAGTTGGTTAAGTTAACTCACAGTAGCAATATTTAATTAGAAGGTAAACTCTTTGGGACCATAAATCTGCATCACCAAATACAATAATGTCCCAATCTAATTTTCATGCAATGCCAAAAAGAAAATATATCAAATTCATAAAGCAAGTGTCAAGACTGCATCATCAGGCATGCCCCACCAGACATCATTAGCAGTTCTTTCCCTTCCACCATTTTCTGAAAGCAAGCAGCAACTCATATATAACTTTTAGTACAGTATATCCTGCTTTCTGTATTTATAAAGCACCAATCACTTAATCATATTGACTTTCAAAGAGCCATCACTAATGAACAACAATGAAGGTATTGTACTAATGATGCATCTTTTTCACACAACTGCCATATCCATCACTCCCTTGAACATATTTCAGAAAAAACAGAGTGTCACAGATGACACCATTTGCCTACTTCAGGCAACTCAGTCAAGCCCAAAAAAACCCAATGCTCACGCACTTAACTGTATAAACTAGCAATGTTGAACTGGCCCATAAACTGAAGAAAACAGCTATCTTCTGAGATAGCAGCAAATTCTGCCAGGTATTAGTTAATAACTAAGATAGTTCCCAAGTGAGACTAAAAGAATTTTGTGAAGCCACGAAAAACAAGGGCAAGAAATAAAGAGAGAAAAATAAACTTGGGGTCACAAATAAAAATGATTTTCAGGAAGCACCATAAGCTGTTGTTCTGCCCTCTAACCAGCAGAGACTGACACAATGGCATATGGATGAAGCTACTTTGCTTCTCCCTGGCCAACAAATGCTGATGTGTTTTAGAAGCTATTTGCTCAGCAGTAAATATTTCTGGTTTTCCAAATTACTCATAACGGAGTAAATCCTCTTTCCATTTGAGATGTTTACGCTTCAGAAGAGTTCAGGAAATGTACAACTTCCTGGGCCCATCTGAGGAATTAAAGAGCAAAGCACAGAATTATGTACCATGTGGGAGCACCAAAAACATGACAGCCATGTGTTGAACTGTGCAAAAAAGTTTCATTCAAGAAGAAAAACCCTTTGGAACAAATGTGAAACAAAAGGATCTTTAATCATTTCCGTTTGCAATTATTTCAAACAATTAAAGAAGTTATTACATGCATGTGGTAGAACTACAGTTCCACTTTTGGAAAAGTGGTAGCTCCAAAGTACTTTAATGCTTTTAAATGCAATTGTGTTTGAACAGCAAATATTATAAAGTTTGTTTTCATATTTAGAACAGTGTTTCTTGATTATGCTCTTACAACCTTTAACTGTTGCACAGAAAATCTTTCTGCCATTTATAAGCCTAATCTTCTTCAAGCACAAACATATCCCTCAAATGTTATGTTTCCTCCTGGACAATTCACAAGGCCATATTGTCATCCATTCCTGATTACTGTGGGTTTTGGTTGGGTTTTTTTGGTTGTTGTTTTAAAACAAAAGAAAAGAAAAGAAACAAACAAACAACAAAAAAAGAAAACCAACCCACAAAAACTGTCAGTTTTAACCTTAGCCTAACAAGGTACATATCTGTTTAATTAAATATGCATATTATTCTTTTCCCATTGCAAAACTTGGAATACAATTATTCCAATCTTTTATTTTAAAGCCATGTCCCTGAGATAGCTACTATGGGTACATTTTCTAGGCTGCTCTTGCCCTCCAAAAAGAACACACTAACTTGAAATCCTACAGGTGCCCAGCTTAAGAAAACTCAAATCACATGGAGTGTCACATACCACATTGCTTAAACAAAGTTGAAGGGAAACATCAGAAGGACATTTAAACATCTGTTAATACTTCACCTGATTCCTTGTGTGACTTTAATGACATCTCATATCACTGACCACAGAAGAACCATGATGCTTGTGTGAAGCTCCTTGGAACGCTCCTTCTAACATTCCTAAAAAGTGTTCCCCTGGCTCATCATTATTAGTCACCATAAGAAAAATATAGAGGCATTTTGGGAGGTTTCTTTAAAGGTTTCCCTTGCTGCCAAAACAATATGTAGCCAGTCAGCGCAAACTCTCAGCATCAAATAAACCTAAAGAACTTCCAAGTTATTTCTTTTTTACTAGAATTAAAACCATGCATTGTCTCTCTAGTTTCCTTCAACTATAACAGCTGGACAAATAAGGTGAGTTTGAAGGTCAGAGGCGGAGAGAGCAGAAAGAGGATAAAGCATATTAATTTTTTACAAAGCATATGAATATAACTGTGGTCATACGAATATCAATATCTTAGTTGTATTTCTCTCTTTGTCATTTCTTTGCACATCATATGGCATGATGCATTTTAAGATTTAAATGAAAATTTGCATTCATGAATGCTTCCAATCCAGTCACTGTATTGCTGTCAGATAAACAGATGGGAGTTGTTATTATACATCATAAGAACCATGATCTCTCAGTCAATGCCAAGCCCCAAAAAAGTGAAAAATGGAAAAAAAAAGGTGTTTTGAACACTTTACCTCTGTATCAGTTCAGCTTTATGTTCACAACTGGAAAATATATTCTCACTAGGCAAATTTGAATCTCAGATACCTACTGCTATAAAACTGGAACTACTCTGGATTTACATTAGTAGGACCAAGAACCCCTTGGCTCACTAAGAGAAGTACATTCTGTATTCCCATTTCCAATCTTGCTGCAGTTAAATACACAAAATTCAGATCCACCTTATATTTGGTGCTGAGTTAATTGTATCAGGTCAAGAGAAGTGCCCGACTGCCACTTTTTACAACCCATTGAAGAACACCTATGAACGTTCAGCTGTGGTGAAAGAAGGCAGTAAGATACTAAGTTATATAAGAATATATGGCAAGTGATACAGCAACTATTACTATCCATTTTATATAAATCAATAGCACGGTCTGATCTGGAACAGCATATATTACAGAGCACAGAAATAAAGTCTGTCTGGAAAATAGCAGTGAGAAAGCACAGGCTTACAAACACTCTCTTAGGAAGAGAGGCTGAAAAAAACAACCTGAGAAAAGGAAACAAAAATGAAACACTGTACAGGTATACAAGATAGTAAGTGCTACATAGAAAAGCAATTAGGACCCTGTGTTCCCATGACTCCCCTTTCAATAATACAGAAGAAAAAAAAAAGGACATCCAAGAAATTAAGAAAGTAAACTTTTCTGAGAAACTCACCCCACTCAAAATCATGGAACATCTACTGCTGACAAGAAGATTCAAGCTTATCTTTATAAATCAAATTCTGGGGAAGATAAACTAAACAGTAACATCATGGTTTTGAAACTATTTTTATGAGCATCACTGTAATTTGCAAACCTATGGAACAGAGTCCTGCAAGATTTCTATACTTCTCTCTATATATTTGAGACTACTTAGAACTCTGCAACACTGTATTTTATTTTATTTTATTT
>NW_010196733.1:0-1736 GCF_000695765.1 Mesitornis unicolor
ATACATTATATTATATATATGTGCTCTCAAAGTTTCCATCACAGGTTGTGAGACGAAGGTTATTGAATGTTCTGAGATGATGATGTGGACACACAAACTGAAATTCACTAATTTTAACTTACTCCATTTACAGTGGGTTAATTTCAAAGCCCTCAGACATGGTCCTACTCCTGTCTCTAACTAAAGTAAATTTTAAAATTAAAAAAAATCGGAACATTGCAACTTTACCATATGCTTCTTTCACTACCTAGAATGAATGGTGACAGGGATAGGAAAATAAGGAGTACAGCACAGAATCACAGCATGGTTTGGGTTGGAAGGGACCTTAAAGCTCATCCAGTCCAACCCCTGCCATGGGCAGGGACACCTCCACCAGCCCAGGTTGCCCAAAGCCCTGTCCAACCTGGCCTTGAACACCTCCAGGGAGGGGGCATCCACAGCTTCCCTGGGCAACCTGGGCCAGTGTCTCACCACTACCATCATTGTAAGAAGTTTCTTCCTCATGTCTACTCTAAATCTGCCCTCTTTCAGTTTAAAACCATTACCCCTCACCCTATCACTACACTCCCTGATAGAGTCCCTCCCCATCTTTCCCGCAGGCCTTCTTTAAGTACTGCAAGGTGTTCTAAGGTCTCTCCAGAGCCTTCTCTTCTCTAGGCTGAACAACCCCAACTCTCTCAGCCTGGCCTCATCTCAATCTATTTCTTATGAAAGAAACATTCACGGTCCAACTTCCAAAACTGCAACTCAAAAGAGGGGAAAAAAAAGAATCCATTTTGTGCCTTGAAGCAATATTTCTATTTCTTTTCCTCTCACTGTTAGCTATTTGAAATATTTTCAGTGTAACTATAACAGAACTATGCTCTTTCAGCACTAGGGACTCAGTCAAAAACATTCACCTTTCAGAATGAAGACTGCATATCTTGGGCACCAAAGTATTAAGACTTGAAGCAAAGAGAGTTATTGGTAAACAAACACCAAGCACATGTAAATTAATATTACAATTTATTATTGTGATTATTTACTTCCACCTCTCACTCACTAAAAATATCAAAATTCAAAACAACCGTCAGTGCACACAATGCCTAAATCAATCCAGATACAGATGGATGGCACATGCCTTTATTTTTTGGTAAAACATTCTGCACTATGACTGGTTTGAGCGTCAGGAACCACGGGAGGTAGATGAGGTCTGCAGGTCCATTGCTGTGACCACTGCACGGTCCCACTCACTGCACACTGGTTGACCCACAGCAGCCAAACCCAGTGCCTCCCATCAACAGGGCTGTGTGCTCCTGCAGAGAGCCTGGATCAGCTCCTGCTGACTCACAGGAAGGGAGGAGAGGGAGGAAGGAGGGTGGTGAGAGGTGGCACTGCTGCCGCTCCTGCCAGAACAACGGCCACCCTGTCATCAGCAGCAGGTCCTGTCCTGGGCCGTTCAGACAACGTTTGCTGCTCAGGTACATCCTCTGTCCACTCCCAGGGTAACACGATGGATGGGAGCTTCATGGGACAGCAATGCCTTAGCTGCACTGCTAACTACAACAGTTTCCAGTCATTTTACTTAAATCAGGACAAAGCAAACAATTCTTGCCAAGCACACCTACGTGGTTTAAGCTTCAATTCTGGGTGAAGGAAAGATTTTCCACAGCACAAACATAAATGGGATCCCCCGCATCCACAAGCAAACAACTGTCCTTTATTGCTTTGGAAACGTCAGCCTAAGAAGCCAAACG
>NW_010196734.1:0-1528 GCF_000695765.1 Mesitornis unicolor
CTTCTTCTTCTTCTTCTTCTTCTTCGTCTTCTTCGTCTTCTTCTTCGACTTCTTCGTCTTCTTCGTCTTCTTCTTCTTCCTCCTTGTCTTCTCATTTCTCCTGCTATAATGCCTTCAGGTTTTACATCGAGATCTGACTATCTTGTCTCATGTAGCATGGCTTGCCAGACAGAGTGCTTTCTCACGTGTTTTTATATTCTTTATCCTATATTTTATTTATTCTATGCAAAGTGGATTATTTCCATTTTCCATGAACACATGTTGGCTGGATGGCACTGATATAGCCAGCCAACAGATCCTCTTTATGAACTTTTAACAGAAAAATAAGATTCAGTGTATCTCAACACAATGTTCAAAAAACCTATTTGAATTATATATATACATACACACAAACACACACACACATACACACACACACATATATATTATTATGTTTTTTCTCCATGAAATCTTTATGCGAAAAGATAGTCTCAAGAACCTCAATGTTTACTGATTTGCAAATATTTTAGGATCTGCTGGGATAAAATGGTTTGTGTGTTTCAGAATCTGTCTCGATTAATCATTTTTTTCAAATGGATTTTCAACAGTTGTAAACCTGAAAGCAAAAATGACGTTATATTATCCTTGAATATGAAATGAAAGGGAGTGCACCTTACCATTACTCGATAGCTTTTTTAATCAGTGTCACAAGTTTTTCTTCACATTTTTGTTGCCAAGATACACAGTTGCTTAATTGGATACCAGACCTAGGTGCCCGCTTAGGGCTAGGAAGCAGGTGGGAAGAGGAACTGAAATAATCTTCCTAAACAAACCATTTGTTTAATATCACCATATATTTATAACGGAGACAGTGAAGTTTCTCTGGAGCACTCTAGAAATTAACAGGTAGATTAATCACATTGGATTATACGTATTATAATAAGTGGTCAGGGGAAGGGATAATGTGCACATAAGCAATATATTATTTTACTAGAAATAACCACTATACTGTCATAAATAACAATAAAACTGTAGAAGACAACTTCATCCAGACATACTATTCTTACAACATTTCTGAAGTTCTGACAGTACTGTGTTGTCAACACATCCTCCAGCTTCAACTCCACATTTTACGTGTCTTAGGAAAAGGGACAGAAACTTTGCAGACTCCACTGCTCTAGAGCATCATGATGAAGAAAGACCATGTACTGGAGTTACTTCACTAGAGCAACAAAAAATTGTAAAGTACAAAATCCAGTACAAAATGAAATGCTTAATTGATTCATATGTTCACCTATATCACCAGCTAATTTTCCCCATGCATCAGGAGAATTCTGAGATAACTGATTAGCAAAAATTAGTTGAAACGTCAAAAAAGGATTCAGGCACAGTAGTAGTAGTAAAACAGTGTTGATACTAACTTTTATATAGCAAAAGAACTGATATATTCAGTGATGGACCATGACCTCATTTTACAGGATATTTCATAAACACAAATTTTAAAAAACACAATCGTAAAATGGTTTGGGTTGGAAGGAATCTTAAAGAT
>NW_010196735.1:0-2438 GCF_000695765.1 Mesitornis unicolor
GTGTGTGTGTGTATATATATATATATATGAACAAGATAAGTGTGTATAATGACAGGGGTCTAAATACAATCCTCATACAATCCTCAATAATTTAAACATGAACTGGTGTCCATAACTTATACACTTACTACGTCCACAACAGCGTTTCTTGGTGTGCACATATTTAATCTTGGATACTACCTAGAAATTTCAGTTAAAGATAATTCGGGTGATTTCTGTTAATAAATTCTAAGTAGAAAGCCACATGAACTGCAAGCTGTGCTCCTGAGAAACATCTCACAGTGACGATGCAATACTTCCATAAAATACTTCAAGCACTGCCCATGGACTGAGGCTGGATTAAAAACATCTGCATCATTCCTCAGATTTGGTCTAATTATTTCTCCAGAATTCTTGGCCAAACCCTACACCAGAATTTTGAAAAAAACCCCAAAGAATCTAAACCCCAAACAAAAAAAAACCCAACTTGGAAAACACGAACATCATGAACAGAACAGCTACATTAAGGAAATGTCATTAGAAGCCCATTTGATGTGACTTCAGTAGGCTTCAGAGTAAACGGCAGATGAAAACATAATTAAAGGTTGGAAAATGAGCAGAAGAAGGATAAATGTAACAAAGGTTCATGACAGATGTACTACACTGTGGTAGTAAAGACCTATAGTAGATCCACCAAGACCTCCCTTCCACTGCAATGTCTCAGAGGCACTGTTATATATTTGAGATATAGCATAGAAATGGAAAGAATTTTCAATATACTATTAAATTTACTCTGTTTTATAGCTCGATGCACCTCATATGAATACATTCAACCAAGTCCTATGAAGGAAACTCTCCTTCTGACCACACATCACACACACCGACTCAAAGCTGAAAATAGTGTATTAGTTGTTGGTGAATATAGGGCAAAATCAGGCCTCAAATGCAAAAAGAGGCTTTAAACACTGCAATTATGAATGCTAAGAACGATTTATAAAAGGTAGGAACCTTGGCTAACAAAATATGATTTTATTTCTCAAGAGACTGAACAAATACAGATAACTAAAAAGTAGCAGCACATTCAAAAGGCCTTTTTGCAGGCATAAATAAAGCATTTCAGCTTCTTGCAGTACTTCACTGACATAATTTTTATTCTCTCGTTGGCTTTTATAATTGAGTTTTCTCCATTTTCTCTGCATGGAAGTGATCACAGCACACAGCTGTAAATATTTGTGGCACTCTGTTCGTATGAAATTATGCTTTACAAAGACACCACGTACGTTTTCTGACAGTTCAGCTTGTTTTAAACTCATTTTGTTCAGAAACCTTCCATGAGTATCACTTGCTACCTCTGTGTCCCATATCTTACTTTTCTGATAGCTCAACCTCCAAAAATATCTCAGCTCTCTGCCAGTAAATAAAACCCAATTAATCGTAATAATTTTGTTAACGTTGCCACTGATGAAAATTACTGATTACTTCCCAGAATTTTCATATGTGATATTCAGACTGGTTTAATCTTTGTTTTTTGAGTTGCAGGCTAAGTTCAGGTGGTTTTTTTCTATATAATCTTGGAGGATTTCGTTTGCTTCATCCCTGACTTGAGACAAATTTCAAATTTATCCTTTGGGCTGCATTTTTTGCATTTACTGAAAGAATTTTGAAAAAAATTATTCTGTATCTTATTTTCACCCTTCAGCACAGTATCTGTTCTGTGACAGCAAAGTAATTATAAGGTATTCAGTATTATTTAGTAGCTCATCTATAGTCACAACTTGAATTAGTGCCCATACACTGACAAGAAGTGAAAAACCGATTTATTTTGTATGCCCTCGGACTCACAATTTCAAGGGGAAATCATTAACTGTAAAATATTTTTCCTTAGACTCTGACTCATTATATCTTTAATTAAGATCTCTGTCCACTGAAAGACATTTTCATTCCCCTATTCTTATCTTTTAACTTTTCAAATTTCACAGATTTGTAGATTTGACTTTTGACACAGGCCCAGAATCTTTCTGCTTAGTTTTAGGTGTCGGACTGAGATAATTAGACAGCACTCTTGCTTTACATTTCTTGCACCGTTAATTGAGAAAAAAATGGCATTTTCATAGATGATTTGGCCTGTGTAAGATCTGAATTGGCCTTTGGTGGAGTTGCTAAGGAAACACACCTGATAAAACAACATTTATTCATCTAAAAGATGAGTTCAGAAATGTTGGAAAAATCATAGTCACAAGAGGAATTCTCAATAATCGCTATCAAAATAGAAAGATGCAATAAAAGCTATAGCCTTGGTCCAGTGCTAGTCAGTATTTTATTTAATTACTCGGGTGGAGTTATTCAATATATAATTGCATAAATGACTTCAAGACAGAATGGTCGTGCAAATACTTTGGAATTTCAAATTTCTAACTTAGACATCTTGACATAATTGTATTGGGTTTTCTGTGAGGGGT
>NW_010196736.1:0-4566 GCF_000695765.1 Mesitornis unicolor
GGTGCGTGGGTCCGGGGTACAGCAGTGGGACTCCCCATGTCGGGTACGTGGGTCCCACGGGTATCAGCAACCTCTGGGTGCACAGAGCGTTTTGAAGGGACACGCAGCCCTGGGTGCGCTGAGCCCATCATAAGTGAGAGCACTGGGCTGAACTGGGGGCTGAACTCCCCTGTTGCCCACCCGGTCCAGCATTGCCCATGGCAAAGCACGTTGCCCAGTGGGTGACAGCTGGAGCGACCATTTGTGCTGGCAGGGTGTGTGACAGCCTTTCTGCCCCTTCGCTTGTCTCAGCACCCCAATGACCGCCTGCCCATGGGCTGAAGGTGGGCAGGGGACACCATTACGTGTGCTGTGACAGCCACACACATGCATCTACAGGATGGAGTGCGTGGAAAAGGGGCACAACTGAGCAACACCTCCTCTACCTCTGCTCATCACCACCTGCTCCAGCTCATTTCCTTAGCCCGACAAGCACAGTAAGGAATATGTTTTGGGAGAGCTGTGGGGCTTATTCTTTTTCTGATGTTGCTAAATTTAAGCTCTCAATCTTCTTATCTCCTGTGAACGCAGCGCCATCTAATCTCCTGTTAAGGACCCGATACAGTTATGTGTCGCAGAGCTACTCAGCTGTCGTGCTGCTTGGCCTTCACGGACACAAAAAAGATGTAGTGGTTTCCTTCTGTCAGATAGGAGGCACACTGTGATTCCCTGTTCCCAGAAGATTTAGACCAAACACAAAGAAAAGCGAAAAGAGGAAAGAAAAAAAAAGATTAATCCACTATTACAGAGTTTACTATCAGAAATGTCCTGACTTTGCTGCTTAATCCATCTCCCGCTAGCACAGAGGAGCCAGCCTAGGCCCCACCTCGTGGAAGCTGCAGGGCACAATGCAAAATCGTTTAGTGGAACCAGATTTAGGGTTCTGGCACGGCTGAGGTGTTTTGGTCTTCTCTGAAAAATTACCGGCTCTGTTATCATCACACTCAAAGAAGCCGGTACGTGGAATGGTTGTGTTGCCACAGCCAGGAGGACTGCAAACTGCAGACCTCAGAAAGCCAAAAGCTGTCTCTGAGCATCCACTTGCCCCTTCGCCCTGAGTCCCCATTGGAGCAGCAGCAGTGAAGGGATGAGGTGAAGCCCAGTGCTGCCCAGCCGATGGTCAGTCCCTCTCCCCTTCCCTCCAAGGAAATCTCTGCGGCTGCTTTGCTTGTTCCGCGAGCTGCCTCAGGCCTTACCTCTGCCGTAAGATGCAGCTGCAGCATCTGGGCTGGGCGATTTTCCCCTTCCTCATCTCCTCAGGACTGTGATACGCTGCGGTCTGTGTGATTCTGATGGGGAAGCTGCTGGGATGGAGGCCAGGAGAGGAGTGCTGGTCAGTGAGGCTGTCCCGGCAGCACAATGATGGTATTGGGAAGAGCATGCTGTGTTCAGCTCATCTGGGGCATCACAGGCTCCATAAATGAGACTTTTTCACAGAGAAATGCCCAGGGAAGTGCCAGCTCTGCTTGGCACTCGGGTTGAGGGCCCTTTTCTCAGATGCTGCCTTTTTCCAGGCTAAATAAAGAAGATCTGTGGCTGGCTGCTCATCCAGCCCATCCCTCTTGCCAGCATCCAGCAGCGTCAGCTTCATTGTCCTGCTCTAACCTCTGTGGCCTGCTCGGGGAGGCTGCGTGCTGTGGGTAGGGGAGAAGATGTGAGCTCTCCTGGCAGGGCCGTTAGCAGGAGGATAATTGCAATGACTATTCCAGGGCACAAGCTGTCTGGGCAGGTAGATCAGGTGTTTACAGCGGCGGCTAAGCCAGACGGAGAATTATTATCTGTACCGACTGAGCGCTGGTAGTTCAATAGAACACAGGAGGTTCCGCTTAAATTTGAGAAGAAACTTCTTCTCAGTGAGGGTGACAGAGCACTGGACCAGGCTGCCCAGAGAGGTTGTGGAGTCTCCTTCTCTGCAGACATTCAAAACCCGCCTGGACGCCTTCCTGTGTAACCTCATCTGGGTGTTCCTGCTCCGGCAGGGGGATTGGACTGGATGAACTTGTAAGGTCCCTTCCAATCCCTAACGTTCTGTGATTCTGTGATTCTGTAATAGGGCAGCACTTCAATAATCGTGTGAGCTGTCCCTCACTGGTGATCGAGGCGTTGTGACTCACACAGGTTCCCTAAAATAGTTGGTGAAAGGAGATCACAGCATCTAAGGGCATGGGTAAATGGCACATCAGCTGCACGGGTGACTGCTGGCACCCAGCTCTGCTGTGACAGCAATCATAGTGGCTCCTGTGCTGGGGACTGTGGCTCCAGCTGGAGATGCTGGCAGCCAGCAGTGCATTTGGGACAAACTGGTGCACACTTGGTCTAATCCAGAAGGTGGCAATGGCAATCCATAGACACAGGCTGGCTCCGAAACGGGGATTTCTTGCCGGTATGGCCCGTGTATTTCAGGGATATTTTAGGATGGCTGCTTCAAAGAGGCAGTGTGGTGGCTGCTTCTCTGTCCGCACTGACTGGGGCGTCAGCTCCCAGGAGCAATACCTAACATTACGGAAGGTGTACCTTGCTGTGAAATGTGGCCATTTCCCAGGTATGTTTTGTTTGATTTGTAACGTATGATCTCCTTGCACATATTTGTGCGTTAAAGTTTCTTTCCTTCCTTCCTTCCTTCCTTCCTTCCTTCCTTCCTTCCTCCCCTCCCTCCCTTCACTCCCTTTTCCTTCTTCCATTTTTCTTTCATTTTTTGCTTTCTTCTTTCTCTATCTTTCTTCCTTTCTCTCTCAATGACTACTTTGCCCTATTCCACATCGGTCTCTGATGTTCCCAAACAGCTCTGTTACAACCATGTGCCCCCTCACAGCCCCTCTGCGAGGGGACCGCAGGTGACTGCCTGCCAGTCCCCTTGTATGAAGTTACAGAGACATTTGGGCATGAAAAAAACATAATATTCTTTTTGTTATTATCTTTCTAGTACATTCAGTCATCTCTCGGGCTGCTCTCATGCAAGAAAGTGATAAAAGCAGCGACAGCTAAGGCAGTGAGCGAAGAGAAGAGGATGCACGCTGGGTCCCCGGCAGAGGGTGGTGTCAGCCGCTGCGTGGGGCGGCAGCCTCAGCCTGGATGTCTGTCCTGCCCCGGCTGTCTGTCCTTCCCTGGATGTCTGTCCTGCCCAGCACAAAATTCATCCTCTTTAATTGATGCAAGCTCCCTTTTAGTTTTAGGGACATCCTAGAAGCAGTGTCTAGGTCCTCCTTGTGTGCTCCATCCTGTTTCAGGACATTTGTATAATCTGCAGCTCACAGCCCAGAGATAAACACTTTTCCCTGAGGTTTGCCTTACAGGTTTTGAGGTTTGGTGGTTTTTTTCCTGCTATCAAAGATACCTCTGCCATCAGCTGTTTTGGTTGTTGCAGAGAGAGGTGAGAAGCGTACTTGCTTCAACACCTCCCACACGGGCACTGCCTGTGCAGCTGCAGTGATTGTTCCTAAGTGTCCAGGGGCCAAGTACGCTTTTTATTACACAGTAAAAAAGCCAGGCTGTAGCTAGCAGCTTCAATTACACACATATAATAAACTCCTCTGTTGTCCTCTGCCTACAGACCTGACCTTACGAGGCAGGCTGGTAAAGAGTCAACCAAAATTATCCCTGGCAGGGCTCCACTCCTGTCCTTGTGACTCCTGGAGACCTAGCGGGAGAGCAGGAGGAAAGGCTTCACAAAGACCTCAAAGAATGAGAAAGTGCCAAAAAATCACCTCTGTGAGATACGGGGAGCTGTGGACTGACATCTGCACACCCCTGGGTACACCTAGGGCAGGGTGAAGCTCTGATGGTGGCATTGGGTCACTCGGATGCTGCTCCCTCTCGGATCATGTACCCCTTACGCTGCCCTGCCAGGGGGGCAGCGGGCATTGTCCAACAGATTAAATGTGGCTAAAAGCAGTGCCGCCTTAAAAAAATAAGCCTCCCAAACTTTGCTTGAAAAAATGAACAATTCTTTTTCATTCTTTGAAAGGATCCTCCTTCCTACATTGGAAATGAAGGATCATGCCAGTAGAGTCGCTCTTTCTTCTCTCTTATTTCCACTTGGCCACATTTGGAAGAGATTAGCATTGCATTTGTTTGACATCCAGGTTAATAGCTTCCCTTCGTCCCGGGCTCGGCTTCCGGTTTTGGCTATCTGGAAAGCCAGGCTGGAAGTTAATCGACAAACTCTGGGGAAGAAAACTCAGAACAGATTCAAAAAGCGGCACTTCTGAACTGTGCTGGTTTGGATGGAAGACACTAGTGAAAATTAGAGATTTTTCAAGGGTTTGCTGCCAAGGAGTTAATGGCTGAGAGTTTAGGGGTTTTTTTAATAAATACACTGGTAGTTAATTATAGGAGTTGTTTTCATGTTTGAAAGTCAAGGAATACGATAGCGTGTTTGGTTTAAACATCTCCCCTGCACTGTTTGCAACTCAAACAGGAGGAGAGGAGTGGGAGGGCACGGGCAGACAAAGCCCGGTCTGTGTGGAGGGTGAGGAGCCCCGGGCCGTGCGTACGCAGGGGCGGTGGGGAGCAAGGGGGGACCCTGGG
>NW_010196737.1:0-1035 GCF_000695765.1 Mesitornis unicolor
ACTCCCCCATTGCCCACCCAAAGCTTTTCCCCATGGGTGTTGGAGCATCCCACCCCAACGCCTGAGGGGGGCCCACATGGACCCGAAATCTGAGCAGGGCCTCCCTCTCCTTGGAAATGGGATTTTTTGGGGGCTTCCAGCGGTGACTCCAGGTAAGTGGGACCCCTCAGGGGTCACCTTTGGGTGGTGGGGGTCTTTGGGGCCATGGTGTCCCAGTGCAACTGGGGGAACTGGTGGGAGCTGGTGCAAGCGTCCCGCTGCAAGGTGGGGGTCAAGTTTTAGGGGCGCACCTCACCACCACTCAAATTACTGCAGATGCCAATTAAAACTGGTCAAGAGCCACCGCCCAGTGAAACAAAAAAATCCACTTTTCACCCCAAAACAAAGAGGGAAGTATAGGAAAATCCACTTTTTGCCTCAAAACTAATGGGAACGTGTGGGAAAATCCGCTTTTTGCCCCAAAACTAAGAGGAAATTATAGAAAAATCCACTTTTTGCCTCAAAACTAATGGGAACGTGTGGGAAAATCCTGTTTTCACCCCAAAACTAATAGGGAAGTATAGAAAAATCCACTTTTTACCCCAAAACTAATACGGGGGTGTGGAAAAATCCCCTTTTCACCCCAAAACCCCTCCTCCTGCACCCCCTGGGAGGGCTCTGCCCCCGGTTTGGCTCCTTTAATGCTCCAAATGCCGATTTATTGAGTTTTTAGCAATTAAATCCCTGCCTCGGGAGGGAGGGAGACGCTTCCCTGCACGATCGCGTTTGGCCGCCAGGTGGCGCCAGAGTGCAGCGTGCGGCGGCGGCGATTGATTGACAGCTGTCACTCATTTGTGGCGGGAAATGAGGGCAATTTTGGGGTTCGGAGGCGATTTTTGGGTGCTCATGGGGGCGTTTTGGGTCCCGGCGAGGCCATTTCCACCGCCCGCTGCCCTACACGGGGAGCTTCTGAATTTGAGGTGAATTCCTTGAATGAAAGGGGCTTGTGAAGCCGAATTTGCCGCTGCCAGGTGCCCAGAAGTGGGGTCCCCCATC
>NW_010196738.1:0-2445 GCF_000695765.1 Mesitornis unicolor
CCAACCAGACTGCGCCCCATTGACCACGACATAGTGTTAAACTGGCTATTTTCCATTCAAAGTAATCATTTAAAGAGGTTTACAAATCTCTTTTATGAAGGAACTTCACCTCCTCCCAATACCATTCGCATATTTGGTGACGCAGCAAAAGGGAAGTTAAACCATGCATGGATTTACTGGTAGTGGGTTATAATTCAATGATTCATTAAACCTAATTTTGCTATTTTCAGGTGCCTTTTCCTAAACATTTGAATCCAGATAATATGAAAAACATTGGGATCGCTGTTGGGAAAATTCAGCCTCTCGCACAGAAGGTGGTGGGGATGCTCGAGGGTGATGCTACTATGGGGCTGGCTGGAGGTTTGGGAATTAGAGATGTTCAAAGGACATTTCCCAGCGTTAAAACAGCTAAGGGGAAAAATTAAAAGTTAATAAATAAATGAGCATTTTTCCTTCTGTGTCCTTGGTAAAAAAGCCAGCGACTCCAGCCCCCAAAACCTCCAAAGCCCCGCATCGTAAATCTTGTGGGCTTAATTGCTTTGATTTTGTTGGCTGGCAAACTTTTCCGTGTTCAGTCTGAATGTGCGCTGGGCTCCTATAGAAACTCAATAAAGAGATGATTCAGGGTTTTCTAATTCCTGAATGGCTTGCTAGGGAAAAGTCATGAGGTACTTGCACAGTAATATTCTGAATAGCACCTGGCAAGCAGACCTGCAGTCTGTAAAGGTACCAAATAAAATATTACCGCTGCAGTAACAGCCCTGTTACTCATCAAAAATGACATTAAAGGAGTTGTTTTCCACCGCAATATTACGCCACGCACCTCCCAAGTCCTTGTAACCAGATTGTAGTGAAGTTGTTGGTAAATCCACAGGAGCAGATGGTACCTTGAACGTTGCCAGATGATGCCACAGGGGCAGAAATCAAAATTATTTGGGATCTCAGAAGTTTCCAAGTCACCCAGCTGGATTTTACAGCATGGTTTGGGTTGGAAGGGACCTTTAGAGGTCATCTGGTTCAACCCAGACACTTTCAACCAGATCAAGGTGCTCAGAGCCCCATCCAACCTGGCCTTGAATGTCTCCAGGGATGGAGCATCCACCACCTCTGCCAGCATCTCACCAGCAACGTAAACAATTTCTTCCTTATGTCCAATCTAAATCTCCAAAAAAGCACTAAACAAGACTTAGACATCCCTTCCAGCTGTCACAGCTGTGCCGCGAGGGTAGAAGAAGCTCCCAGACCATCAGTTACTTGAATTAAAATGAAGCAAAAGCAAGCCACAGCATGAGCACCTGCATTACTTTAAAATCAATTTGGCCAGTTAACAACCTGGAGAAACACATTAAGGTTTCCTTCTGAGTTTTTTTCCTGAGCCATTAAGAGTCAAAATTCAGCCCGAATAAAAGGAATGGCACCAAGGTCACCCTGGACAGAAGTTTTCCCTGCAAAAATCAAGCGTTTTCCTAGTTGGTTCAGAGGAACCAGATGTTATGATGGTTCACCTCTCTCCAAAGATTGATTTGAATTACTACGTGACCCAATGCCACAACACCGAATTACCCCACAATCTTCACTAAATCCATCGTCGTATCCTTGTGAGGTGGGGAAAAAAAGCGATTCTCTTCATTTAAGTGATGAGCAAATGAGGTACTGGGATATTGAGTGATTTGCTTCAGGTCACGTATGAGGGAAAAAAGACAAGAAGACCCAAAACTCCATGTTTTTTGGGTGGCAGTTTGCTTTGCCACCTCAGCCATCCTGCAGACCCCTCCCTGGCCTTCACTTCATCACCAGGGGATGCTGAAATGGGTAGAGGCTCCTAAATTAAGCTCCTGAGTGGGTCAGGCTGAGATGTAGACATCTGTAGGGTATTTTTTAACCCCAAATTAATTAAGGAAGTGTGTTCTGCCTTGGGAGGCAGTTGGCATCAGTTGTTCCAGTGGAGACATCATCTTCTCGCTTAGTTTTTGGGGTTTTATCCCACAGTTCACCAGCATTTTGGTTGAAAAGACCTCTAAGATCATCAAGTCCAACCATTGACCCACTAAACCATGGCCCTAAGCACAACATCTACACATCTGAGTACTGCAAAGGCCCAGATCCTACACAATTTTTAGCCATTTTTTAAAGTTTTTTAACCCTGGGGACAAAAATTTGATTCAAATATCAATTAAAGTGAGTGAGCCTTGAGTTTTAGTTGCCCTTACGTGGCTCATTCGTGGATTTGCAGCACATGAAGCACGTTTCTCCCGCAGACACCAGCTCGGTGCTCGCCATCGCTTACTCCCGTACCTGTTCAAACCTGACGTCAACCAGAACTCACAAGCCAAATACTAAATGGCTAAGTAAACCCCCTGGAGAGCCGTGCACATGGCTTTAGCAAGATATCACTCTCAAATTCCAAAATATGCATTTCGCAGGCTTTACCTTCAGCCATTCCTG
>NW_010196738.1:2476-3760 GCF_000695765.1 Mesitornis unicolor
TCCTGCTCCGCCATCAATTAAAAGAAGGAAAACGGGGGTAACCCGGAGCAGGATTTTCATTTCGAGCGACAGAAGCGTGCCTATTCCTCTGACAAAAGAGCAATTAAAACATAAAATAACCAAAAGCAAAAAAACCTATTACATTGTTTCCGGCACTGGCAGATGTCCTTCGAGTGTTCATCTCAAGAAATATTGCAAGGGTTATTGCAAAATGTTATGAACTCATACGAGGCAGCCGAAACGTTATGCGCGGTACGTTCGTCTGCGCTCACAATTAAGAGACGTGGAGAAATATGGTCAATAAACCTTCTCCCTGTATAAACCATTACAAAAATGAGACTTGATTGGGATGAACCTAAAAAAAAAGAAGGAAATAAAAAAAGTCTTCTCATATATGCAGCGCTCTCTTTCATTGCGTGATAAACTGATGCTCGCCAGAGAGAATAAAACACTTTGCATGATGTTTGACTTTGGTTTGTACTGGAGGTTGGAGCTAAAGGGACTTTAAAGTCCCTTCCAACCCAAACCATTCGGTGACTATGGGGCAAGCCCAAAAAGCTGGGGGCAAAGCTGAGCCCTGACCTAGCTCAGGACACACGAGACAAGGTGGTTTTTGAGCCAGGATGTGGGGAATAGGGCTTGGACAGACTCCTATTAACAAAATTCACCTGGTCTAAGGAGTCTCGTTCATCAGCACCAGAATTAGGCATTGCAAAGAGCCATTTTCAGCAAGTTGCTAGGAAAAAAACCCCACTCTTTTTACAATACCCTTAAAATGAAACACCGATTTTCAGTTGGAGCTGATTATGTTGGGTTTAAAATGTTTTTCAAACTGACTGAAGGGAAACAGCCCGAGTAACACAGATGGATGTGTTCTTCGGTTTAAATTGCCAGTTCACGCAAAACAACTTCTTTCCTTACTTACCTCAAAAAAACATCGAAAACTCGAACCTTTGCAGGCATAGAAAGGTTGTTTTCTACTTCTATTAACTGTTGCACTTAGAACACTTTTCCTCTTCAGACTCATCCCCTACCCAAGATAACAGCCTTCACAAAACAAGCAGCTCCTGTTATAGACAGCTCAGAAGCCTTATGAATTAAAAGCTAAATTTTTTGGCTGGCCAACAGGTTTATTCCATATCATATAAATAATATAATATATAATATATAGCGTATAATATCAAGCGTATCAAGTATCAAGCGTATCAAGTGTATCAAGCATCACGTATATCATATATCAAGCATCACGTATCTCAAGTATCACGTATATCATATGTATATCAA
>NW_010196739.1:0-396 GCF_000695765.1 Mesitornis unicolor
TAAAATAAAAAATAAAATAAAAAATAAAATATTGCTTTAAATATAAACGTTAAAATACAGGTAACTATTTGTAATGAAAAATATCTGACATGGGGCACAGCTGCCTTCATGGTGGGCTGGATCCCATTCATTCATCCTCTCTAAAAAGTGAAGTGTCCTTTGGAAAAAGAATGTGGTCACTGTATGATTTAGGGAATGTGAGCTGGATTGCTTCTTAGAGGCAAGTAAAAAAAAAAGACATTAAAAAAAAAGATGCTACAGCAGAACTTTGAGAAGATATGAGCAGAACTTTGAGGACCAAGTGCAAGGTCCTGTACCTGGGTTGGGGCAATCCCAAGCACAAATACAGGCTGGAGGGAGAATGGCTCCGCGGCAGGCCCGCGGGGGCGGGGCTGG
>NW_010196739.1:450-909 GCF_000695765.1 Mesitornis unicolor
AGAAAAAGAAGAGTGGTCGGCAGGGCAAGGGAGGTGACTCTGCCCCTCTACTCTCCTCTGGTGAGACCCCACCTGGAGCCCTGCATCCAGCACTGGGACCCCCAACACAAAAAGGACATGGAGCTGCTGGAGTGAGTCCAGAGGAGGGCCATGAGGATGACTGGGGCTGGAGCACCTCCCCTATAAGCCCAGGCTGAGAGAGCTGGCGATGTTCAGTCTGGTGAAGAGAAGGCTCCATGAAGTCCTTATAGCAGCCTTTCAGTACTTCAAGGGGGCCTACAGAAAAGATGAGGAGGAACTCTATTGGGAAGCATACTGACAGCACGAGGGGTAATGGTTTCAAACTGAAAGAGGGTAGATTTAGACTGGATATCAGGAAGAAAATCTTTATGGTGAGGGTGGTGAGGCACTGGCACAGGTTGCCCAGGGAAACTGTGGATGCCCTCTCCCTGGGAGGGG
>NW_010196739.1:1187-2868 GCF_000695765.1 Mesitornis unicolor
CCCTAAACCATTCTGTGATTTTTATAACCTGCTGAGTTACAAATCCCTGGATTCAAAATGGGAAGCCCACTGACCAACACAGCACAGCAAACAAGGAATCAGCAATGGGAGGGAGACAACGTTCACACACGGCTTGCAGACTGGGTAAACACAACCTGGACGTCTTTTGTGGCTAGATGTATAAATTAGCACAAAAAGTAAACGAGTGCAACATAAACAAGGTTGTAGATCTGCAGCACGTTAGCTGCTCGCTGCAATAGCTGTTGAGCACCCAGAGTCCGCACTCAGGCGTGTGTCAGGGATAGCAGTCACACACACACACACACAGAATCGCTCAGTTGGAAAAGACCTCTGAGATCATCACGTCCAACCGTTCCTGTCTACCCACTAAACCATATCCTTAAGTACCTCATCTACCCGCTCTTTAAACACATCCAGGGATGGTGACTCCACCACCTCCCTGGGCAGCCTGTTCCAGCTTCTGACGACCCTCTCAGTAAAGAACTTCCTCCTTATCTCTGACCTGAACCTCCCTTGGCACAGCTTGGTGCCGTTTCCCCTTGTTCTATCCCCCATCACCTGGGAGAAGAGACCAGCACCCACCTCTCTACAAGCTCCCTTGAGGCAGTTGTAGGTGGTGATGAGGTCTTCCCTCAGCCTTCTCTTCTCCAGGCTAAACAAGCCCAGTTCCCTCAGCCGCTCCTCATCAGGCTTGTTCTCCAGAGCCCTCCCCATCCTTGTGGCTCTGCTCTGAACACGCTCCAGAATCTCAACATCCTTCTGATAGTGAGGGGCCCAGAACTGTAAGTCACCAGCCCACATCTCGACGCTACTTCACCTGCGCTTTGCTCTCTAAGCCTCGCACAGCAAGCGTGCCCAGAGGAGACACACTCGGAGTTACAGCAGACCACAGTCACCATTCATCATCACTCTTGGCAACGCAAGTGAGTTTTGGAATCAGCAAGAAAAATCTCAGCTGAGCTCAATACTCAACGAACTGTAAATCTCAGGCTTTTACTCCTGGAGAATATACTTATTTGATTTTTTAAAATATTAATTGGTGGATTCGATCATATAAGCATTGCCGTGACTGTACTTTCTGAGGCGTACCCACCGGTTCTGTGAACGGACGTTCACATTTATTTAGGTAAATAAAGGTGAAATCTGGGCGAGATCACAAGATGGGCTCTGATGAACAGTCGTCATTCTTATCAGATGTAAACAGCACAGAGAGTGCTTGACACAAGAAACTCATTGCGATGAATTACTGTGATCATTGCTATTTCAAAATTAATTTTGACAAGATCCATTATTGGTAAGCACCATTAATTTGCTCTGTTCTCCTGACTGTTTTTATGGGACACTGAAATTACATATGTCATAAAAAATGCTCATTTTAAAGTATTATTAAAACTTAATAGAATGGCAGTGAAATTATCCACACTATACAATGTGTTCATTGTTATGAAAATCTCATAAATTGCTAAATACATAATAGGCTCAGTGAGAAGGAAAGGAAATCTGTATTGCATAGGAATGAATCTACTTTACATTACCTTATTCCAGTACTTCCCCTAGAAAACAGAAATGAGGGGTACAATGAACTAAAATGACATATTTTGCAGGTACGCAGAAGTTAATGTCATCGTGCAAATCTTTATTTTGCGACAATATTTTCCCT
>NW_010196739.1:2899-3976 GCF_000695765.1 Mesitornis unicolor
ACAGACGATGATCTTGTGATGAGGCAGCAGCGATACCTCTGTGGGGTAGCAGGGCTACATTCACATTCATTTCTTTGAGTATGCCAGACTGGGAATTCTCCTCGTTGCAGACAACGATGCAGACCCGGAGCAGCTGCCCACTGGTGGGAACACGGGCTGTGCCCAGCATGTCCACATACAGATGTTTGTACCCCTCCAGCAGCAGCCCCTTGGCTCTAACAGAGGCCTCAGGACCAGGAGCGTGCAATCACCTCCCCAAATGAAGGGAAGGCGATTGCCTGCTGATAAAGCATTCATAGGTGAACAACTCTACTAAATCCAAGCAATGCTGGGGAATGCTTTTCCTAGCTGTCAAGGCATGAGCACATTCAAGGACTGCTACAGAGCTTACTCCAGGTACCCATGGGAGATGCTGTTTAAAGAATAAGCAAGGATCACCTATCAGGAAGTGTGCATTATTCATATAAATTCACGTTAAACTTCAGCACTTTCTTTGGACCACAGCGGATTAGATTACATATAGACCATTAAGATTCAGATTAGATGAGTCCCAACACTGAAACATACTGGTATCGGATTTTTGCTGGTAAAAGGGGAGGAAACACTGAGGTTTTATGGAAGTAATGCAGTACATCAACTGCCACAAAGCAGAATATGCCCAAACTTTAACTACTGCATCACAACATCAGTCTCTCAATACTTGTTTACTGTCTTGGAAATTATCCCTTCTCTATGCATTTAACCAGGTCTTCTGCAAGGCTGCCACATCCATACCAGATCACTCCGAGAGGTTACTTCAAAGAACTTCCTTGCTATCACAAACAAGATGCTGGCCTAATAGATTTTCCCACCCTTCGCTTGAGTATCTTGAGTAACCTGTGAGGAGGAGCCCAGGGTACACTCCAGAAAACACGGCGGGTATTTATTCCACCAGAGACATTGATTCCTAGTGATCCAGTCTTAGTTAAGACACAGGAAGCGCTCCCAATACTCCAGACACAAACAGATTCCCTTCTCTCCTTGACTAAAGAGCTGCAAGGCTGCTCTGTAGCTGCTATTATTATTATTATTATTATT
>NW_010196740.1:0-15568 GCF_000695765.1 Mesitornis unicolor
CCAACCGAGCGATTCTGTGATTCTGTAATATTCACTTTAAGGTTTTTTAAAATTATGTTTGATAGGCTTACAAGGCTTGAACTAGCTAACCACTGAAGGTTCTGACTCCTCTCAGCAAAACACGTAGTGAGGAACATACTTAGCAAAGTAGCACTAGAATCCTGAAATGAGCATGTCCTTAAAAACTTCCTTGCACTACGACAATTTTATGATCACTCAACATGGCACGTATTTGAATACGATTTTTAGTAAAATTATATTCTAGGATGGGCGGGGAATAAAACCCAGCCACTAGAAACTAAGTACACTGCAGTAAGTGACTAAGAAAAAATCTTACCAATCCCAGGACTCCATTTTCACTCTGTAAGTGAACAGTTATGTCTGGACTGATGAAGTTACTGGCCAACAGTGGGATTCCAATACCCAGATTAGCTGAAGAGAATCGGTTAAGGCACAAACAGGAACATATTTACTGCAAACTAGTAAATTTTAAAAAATTATAATTGTATTGTGATTAGATTAGAACTGTTCTCCTCACAAACAGTCTCCTTTTTAGTTAGATGCCACATATTTGAAATTAATTATTTTGCCATTTGGACTGTCTAACTGCATTCTGTCAAATGCTTTACATGATAAAAAACCCACAATGCAAGTAAGAATAATTTCCAACATACGTAACTTACTCAAAAAATTCTTGCGAAAACATTCAACTGCTAACAAACTCTCCAGATATGCCTGGCTAAAAACTCCAGGTACATTATGCCTTAACATCCCATCTATTTCAATAGGATGTTAATAAAATGAGAGAATCCCAGGCTCTGGGAAAGACAACGAGCATGATAATTAATCTGTCCCAAACAATCCAGCTGCGGTTGTTATTCTAGTGAGTCATCACTTTAACCCACAGCACAGCTAAAGGATACCATACATGCCATCCTCAAACTCTAACGCAGCCCGTCTGATGATTCTCTCCCTCACATTGTCTCCCTGTTTTTGTTGAGCTTTTGTGTCTTCAGGCTTTCGGATTGATAAGCGCTGCAAAAGAAGTAATCATACATTCAGATGAGAATCCAGATGGTTGCTTCTCAAGACACAAAAGCCCCATTTGTGATTGCACTGCGATACTTGGTCTAAGAATAACATTATTTATCCATCTTCTAAAAAATCGACCTTGTATTCTATCAGTTCAAGCTTATCTAAGCCAATGGAGTCATCAAATATACCCAATGATAGCCTTAGAGCAAAATGTTATTTCTTTTGTCTGTATTGCAAGGCTGAAAGAGTACATGATACACAGGCAACTGATTAAGAAGGCACCAAGCATTAGAGCAAATACTAGCAAGTCTGAGATTCATTACACTAGAGATACCTAAACAGATTTGTAAAATGCCAGCCTAAAATACAAATACTGCTTGCTTTCTGCATTCATTCCATTCAGTGGTGCTATTCTAGATTCATATGCATGAGACAGAAAAATACCAATCATCTAAAGATACTGTGAGCTAAGCAACTAAGTTTGAAACATAAAGTTGTACAAACCTTGCATAAACCTGCCTGAAAATGTTTCCTGAGATTTCCTGGTCTTAAGCTGACGCTTTCTAAATGTAGATGAAAATGCCACGACATTCAAGAACTTTGTAAGGCCTTTTTTGTAAACTACTGTTTACATAGATTACACTCTTTGCGCATCTCTCCCATGCATATAAAACTGCTCTGGGCAACATCATGTCCTGCACCCCCGTATGTCTTCACATCCTGTCCTACTTCAGGCCATAATGAACAGCCAAAATTATCCTCTGTTCCTCTACATCACCAAAAAAGATTTTTTGCAGTGTCTTTTGATGTTGGGCGTCACTTTTCTCTGAGGCAGTCAGAAACAGTCCGTATTAATCCTCTTGAATTTCCCAGACACTTTCTTTTTAAGCCTTGGCTAATTTCCCTAGAATTTCTTCACTTGCAAGTTATGGAAAAAGTAAGAACAACCACAGACTTGCACCAGAGGGACCACATCTGAGCTAAATTAGACAGGAACTTATATTTAAAGTCACTAAGAGTTATGACAGACTAACTTCTCTTTATTCTCTTTATTTTTCATATGCCCTCTTACCACTTATCATACTGAACACTTTCATATGTACAGCCACTTCCTTCATGTATAGTTTTTATGGAAGAGTAAATAAATCTGCAATTTCCTTCCTATACTTCTACTAATGAGAGTTGCCACTGCCAGAATTAAAATATTACACAAACAAAACTAATCTCTGTTGCAACTTTGTTGTGCAGTTTATGGTAGCTTCCTTGCCCTGTCCGCCTCCACCCCTCACTTCCCTTTTTTCTTAAGCATATAGGGAGGGGGCAGTTGACTAGGTAGGTATATTCAGTTATGCAGAGAAGCCAAATAAAATCAAGCGTTTGTATAAAAGTCTTCCCTGGGCAGAGTCACCTCTTTCGCAGTCACCACTGCCAAACTGCAATAAGAACAGGAGTTTAATAAATGCAAAATGGATTTCTCTCATGAAAGGTATTGTGAGATATTGTATCCATTCAGAGAAGGAAATAGGCTATTAACTGCAGTTTAACACAACATGCCCAAAGAAAGGAAAAAAAAAAAGGAAGAAAGAAAAAGAAAAAAAAAAGAGGCTTGACACATCTGCTTCCAGTCAAATATTCACAACATGCAATACGCTTTTGCAGAATGAACAGGTCGAAGAAAAGAAAAAGCTTTTTAACCTTAACATTCATAAAAGAGTTTACTGAGAAAAGGCCTTGTATGACTTTCTAGGACTTTGTGACTTGATTTTAATAATAAAAGTTTAATTAGTACAATTATTTCCTACACTTCTTTTTTCAAGATTTTTTTCCCTTGTGTCAGGTATCTCCCTCTCCAGTAGCTCTTCTGATTACATTTTGAATTCCCACCTCCAGAGATGGAGACACAGGTGAAATGCAGAATTTTCAACTGCAGTTTAAGAGCACTGACACATCACCAAAATGAACAGAGGGATATAACTTGAGTGAGGCAAAGCCACAGAAACAAAGAACAGCCATTACATAATCATATTTTTCTTTGATGATTTCAGTGACAGAATATTATTGCTGCAATTTTTAATAGCTATTGACATCTTTTATCCAGATCAGAAATGCCACTGGGTAAAGAAGTTCCTGATCAAATAAAAGAAAGGCTCCAGGACCTTTGCAATGTAATGTAATTCAATACACGGCACAAAAGAGGCTGAGACTGCCCCTATCTGCCCATGTCAAAAGCTCTCCAGTGGAAAAGAAATAATCTAATTGCCAAAGTCAGCTCTTAATCTAGGAGTTCCCCTTGTTGTTTCTGCAGAAGGTGAACTGAGAGAAGGAAGAAGAATGAAGTAGCATTTTCCATCAAATCTTCAACTGCATTCAAGCCATCCAGGACTACAGGCAGCTGCTCTGAATCATTCAGGGACTGAACCAGAGAGGCTGAGGTGTGACAAAGAAAGCTCAATTCTCAGATCCCTACCTAACTACCAACTACCTAAGTACTACCTAAGCTCCAGTACTTAGCAAAACTTGACAGATTTTTTTCACACTCTTTTCTCAACACTAAGACTGGGTGGCTACAGTAAAAACTCTGTATATTCTAAGATACACCCCAAGATTAAATATGTTGTGACCAAGAAGCTCAGCTACTTACTTCAATTCTCTTCTCAAACTTCTCTCCTTGTATCAGACGATCAACATAGATTTTGGGAACATGAATGTCTTCTGGGGCAAATGCTCCTACATCAACGATTTCTTCCACCTATGAAGAGAAAAAGGAAAATAAAAATATGTAGAAAAAAGTTATTTCAATGAGAGATTTATTGGCAATGATGTCTCAGATATTACATACACAGTGGATCAAATCAAGAAAACTAAGGAATGGGACAAAATATATACACTCTTTAAAACAGGCTCTTTTAGATGCTTATCTTTCCTCTTCTTTCAAAGGGTGCTTCTACATACAAATTGAAAGTAGCTTATGTTTTAACAGCCCAATTTGTACAACCATTTTGAAGAAATACACTATGTACAGTTACATCAGAAATTTTTGAACCAACAAATAATTTCCATTGAAAAGGAAGGAAACAATATGCTGGTAACAAAATGTCAAGAGTATAAAGCATGAAAAAAGTATGAATGTTAAGGATACAAACACTGGCTTGAAGTTTCTTCATAAATTTCTCAAAAATAAAACTGAAAACATTTGAACTACAATAATTGATGGCAAGAATGATGTGAAGATATAGAAGTCTCTACAGCTAGTGAAACAGATTCAGCACAAAATGGCACTGTTCCACAAATTTTAAATGTCACCAATTTGGCATACCAGAGACATTAGGGTCTTCCATCCTGCTACGTCTAAGTTCAGAATGGTCTAGACAGAGACTTGCAGCAAAGACCTTCAGTGATGTTAAAGCAACAGGTCAAAACCAACATCTGAAACAACCTACTAAAAACAAATTAAATGGTTTTCAAACTGCCTTACCACCAGGAACTAGTTAAAACTGTCAAGAATGTCCAAAGACTAAGAATCCCAAAACAAGTCCTGGGGTAGGACACATCAGTAGGGTACATCACTAAGCAGCCATCACTAGTGAAGCAACATTAAAGAGCTTAAAATTCAATTTGATATCCTACTGTTAATGCACAATGTGATCAAAAACAACATTTATAGTAGATCTCACAGACAATTACCTTCCTACTGTGCCTTGCAATGTGACAATAAACAAACAAACAAATCTACCATAAAAGCAGCTGAGGGAGAGGAAAAATTAACACTCTGAAGACCACAGGATCAGTTTCAGATGATCCCTAAAAGAAGACCTGATGTAAACAGACCAAAAGAGATGCACTGAGAAATCTGTAAAGCAAAGGTAGTAAGGAAGAGACAACAACAGCCAGAGCGACACCAGCCTCAGTGTTCATGGAGAGCAGAATCACAGACCCAGAAAGCCCTTATCCACAAGACAAGGAGAGGCAATGAAATCAGTATCGTAAAAATTCAGACAACCATATTCAGGGAAAGACGGTGCAATCGTGTTCACACCCTATCCCACATGAACTTTATTATTTTATTATTTCATACAGTGATTTTTAAAATTAATATGGAAACCAAGCCAAAATGAAAAAATCCAGAAGCACACTGCACTCTTGGAGTAGTGACTGCTATCAGAACACGCTCAAAAGGGAGGAGAAGTAGGAGACGAGACTTTGCAATGAAGCCATACACAAGCAGGTGACCTGCTACCAGCAGAATTCTCAAATTCACATTTTCTAATTACATTTGCCTTCACTTATCAGGACGAAAATTAACCCTAGGGAATAATAATTGCTACTGATTTGAACTGTCCATTAAAAGAACCACATGTATTTGCTGCAGTAGCTGATGTCATAAAACCAAAATCTTTGCCAGCACAATTCAACCAACTTAAACAGAATTATGCAAGAAAACTTGCCACACTGTATCTATCCCACCATAGAACACACAGAATGAATAATTTATCCAACAATAAATTGTTAGATTTTTTTTATTAATTACCTCATTCCCTTAATTGGTTATTATTTCGTCTCTTTGCAAACTGCAGTCAGCGTGATAGCTTTTCCTCACAAGAACTATCACCATAATTATTTATTATTTCAGTATATAATCTGAAATGAACATAACACAGACAACATGTAATTTCTCCTAGTGATTTCAAATGAGCCTAAGGATCCCTGCAGACTGGAACACCTTTGTGTTCCCAGGCAGCCCCCCACTATTCTTAATGCTGTTGCACAATTTCCATGTTCTACCATTAAATGAAATAAGCTTCAAATGTAATTAAAATTAAGTATGTTAAATTATCCATATAGAAATAAAATGCAATTTTGAAAAGAGATTAAAAATTTGCATGTAAAGTCTGCAAGAATACGCATCATCTGGTTCTGCAATTGAAATTAATCAGCGTGTTTATCTGAAAAAGAATTTGCACAGGGTAAGTAGAAATGTCATCTGATGGCTCCAACTCTCACCCAGCTCTGCGCACAGGGACCTAGATGCTTCTCCAGGTGAGATGCTGTAGCTGGTCCGCCAGCAGCCTCTGTCAGCATTGCCAGCACTGCTGCCACAGATGAAGCTGTGACAACAAAAGTGAAGTGGGGAAATCTGATGGCTATGGGAATCAGCAACAAAACTTTCCTTGACCACAGCAAGATATAACCCAAGCATCTTCCTAGATAAGAATGATAATGCAAAAATAAGCAGTTCTATAACTGGACATATTCACTTCCCTTTCAGCTTTCATATTTCTTTCTGAGTCTTTTCTGCAACACATCCACAGCCTAAGCCTCAATCACCTGCAGACATGCAGGAGAGCATTTATATTGATAATTAAAAGGATGTGTGCGAGTTTTCTTCTGTTCTCTATACTTACCTCAAGCTGTATTTTGTCATGTACAGGAGAATGAATCCCTGTAAACATCAAAAATCATTATATGGCATCTCACCCAAGAGACACGAAGTCTGACAAAGCATAAAAAGGGAAATAATCAGGGCATACCACCTCCTGCACTTTTTTAAATCAGCAAATCAAAACAGTTCGGTACCATTTAGATTTCCTTGATTACATACGTCCATTTTAAATCTTAACTTCACCAGCTCGCTAGAAGATAGAAAATGTCTGTACATTTGCTACACAGGTAAAGCTAAAAAGTAACTTCAAGGGACGATATAGGCTGAATTCCCTCTTTTGGGAAGGCTCTGATGCACAATTCAAAAATCCTTTCATTGTTTCAGGAGTTTCACAGTATTGGTTTTCTTCCTGGGTATAAATGTTCTTGCAAATCTTGTCTGATGGTTGACAGTGAATGCAGAATGAATAAACTCAATCATTTCTGAATACTGGTTTATCTGCAGGTACACCCAGAACATAAAAGCTGTTCTCTGGTATGATTCACAAGAGCCTTCTGCCATTCCTTTTGGTATCAGCATTCACACAATCAATGGTCACTTGTTTCACAATATCACTTCCTCCTGTAATTTACATCTACTTATCCCTTTTTAAAGTAGTTTGATTTATTTTTGCTTCTGGAAATTCAGCTACTCCTGTGCAGTTTTATATCTCAATTTCTGAAGGCAACCAGAGAGAGAAAGGGAACCTCAAAGGTTAATGGCTTCCAGTGAGAAAGATAAAGAATTCCAGTTCTTGACCAAAAACTGTCAAGGAAGTTAAAATACACAATCATTCATGCCAAAACACTTGAAAACAAAAAGGCACTTCATTTGAGTATCTACCTTTTAACCTATTTCTGCAGCCTAATTAGGTCCTTCACAATATGTGAAATGTTTTCAGCTGTTTTAGTTTTAAATCTCAGTTTTCATAAAACTAAGCTATAACCAGTAATGACAATATAATTCCTTATTATGGGAAAAAAGTGAAAACGTGTGTGTGTGGGTTGGTGAGAGAGAGAAAGAGACTAGGAGAGAGAGAAACTTTAACAAAACCTTTGCATTTTAAGGTAGCCCATTTTTAAACTGGCTTTATTTAAAGTTCTCCATCACCATCTTACTTATACTAGTACACTTCAGTTCTTCAAACTGATATAATAAAAATACCCAGCAGAACATAGGCGGAATAAAGGATTGTAACTTGTCAAATGTCCACAACAGAAGAAAGAAAACACTGTTTACTACTGGAAGAGTAAGGATGTCATTGCAAAATTCATTGGAACACTTACACAATCATAAGAAGTTAATTTTTTTTTAAAAGCCACTATAAAGTATATGAGAAAAAGTTGCAGGTGTCTGCTTCTCTCAAGAGCACAGAAAATGTTATCAACCATTCCACACGGCTAATGACAGAGGGGAAAAAAATTAGTCTTAATTTAGATTGTGTAGACAGAATTTCACAAAAGGCTTTGAATGATGGAATACACTCTGAAAACAGGTCACTGGAAATTAAGAACACACTATACAAACTTACTGGGCCACAGAAAAGAGCAAAGCGGGTTAATATTTACTCAGTTCTGCCTGCATTCAGGGAGACAAAACAGAGGATCTTCTGAGTTTTGACCTTTTCTGACTCCAAGAAATGACAGTCAGTCAGTAGCCATCCTGAAGAGGACATCTGTACAACTTTAAAAAGCTATCAAGTAGTCTGACAAAGGTACATCTTAGTCAATAATCACCACGTTATGCTCATGTCAGACTTGGAATAAATGTCTTCACAGGCATACTGAAGGGGCAGGAGAACAGTAAAAATATATCAAGTTCAAATTATTAGAGAACTTTTAACCTAATGAGACTTGATCTGGGTCACACTGAAAGTTCACTTTCTTCAGCAACCCTTCTTCTTGGCAAAGGACAGGAGCTTGAAAGTCAGCATGGTAACTCTTGGTTATACTCCCCCAGCTACTAGAAACGTGCAGTTTAGGGATGTCCTCGGCCAGAGGTTGGACATCGACCATGTTGCTTCACAGCTTCTGATGGACCATGAACTTGTCTAATGGTTTTCTTGGGACCCAAAAGACTCTATCATTGCATTTATACAATTAACTAGTATGAATAACATTTCTCATTATTTTTTGTAATTCCACTGTGTGCTTCCTTCTCTTTGCAATACTGGAATAACACACAGCTGCTCTTCATTTGCCTGTTCCATACCAATAAAGATTCTCTGTACCTTTGTATCTTTTCATGGTTTCCAGTAGACTGTTATCCACTGTGAACACCGCAGGGAAAAACAGTGAGATATGTCACCAGTATTTTATATCTGATCATCAGGGAAGCAAAGCTGACATGAATCTCCCAGGTTTGTCTCCAGGTTTTTCGTCAGGTGGCTACAGATCCTCATAACTTAGGAGTCCCGCTAGATTGTACTCATTTCACCCTTGCGTTCTCTGCTCTAAATCTCCCCAATTACCTCCACTTCTAGATGCCTCAGGCTTCATGTCTTCTTTCACACCTTTCTGCACCTGTTGCCTGTTTCCTCCAACCACCCTTTTCCATTCCCTGCATTGCACCTCTTCCTCCATGCTGTACTGCTGGCAGTAAAGAAGAAAACAGGCTGCATTAAGCTACCTGCTCTAGGTACTCACACATAGCAGATCTGGGATAACAACTGCAAAGCAGCAGCACACTTGATTACCTGCAAAAGCTATCTACATGTAAATCTGTGTGCATGCATGAAAGAATAAGAAAAATTTAACTGCCAGCCTGTGAAAATGTTCTAACATATACACAGAACTACACTTCAGAAATGTTTTAACTATCCACATTTTAGCACAGCCAGGATATGTGACGTTTTGAAATGTCAAGATCATGTTCAAGGTCAGAACATACTGAAATTTCTCAAATGAATAATCCTAAGAAAATAACATTCTCAAAACTATGTATTTTCACCTATTTTTTTTTCTTGTAGCTGGGAAGTTTTACCCAAATTAAAAACTCACTGAGGCAGATTCACTTAAATCATAGCAGAAGTGACTTATAAAAGAGTAGGTACTTAATAATAAGTGCCTGCTATCTACCATGCCTATAAATACGTCTTGTAAAAATGCACTCGGTAAGTATGAACTGAAACTTGCAGGTTCTTCTTCCAGATGTTCGCAAAGTAGATAATGAAGAAAATAGCAAAGTCTGCTAACTATTGGCTACTGAAGTTACTCCATTAAATTGATGGCATTGGTTGTTTGACAATTTGCACAAGTAGGTTTATATAATTCTGTATGCATCAAAAAGTGAAAGTGATAAATGATAGCTGTTTTCTTGCTTTCTTAAATTCATTCATTTGGATTTTACACCATTTTTCTACTGTAAGATGACCTGAATTAAAAGTATGAGAGATTACTTTAAGACCCAGCAATCCACCAGTGCCAGTATCACCAGCAAACCCAACCTCCTGCAGCAGTCACACCTAAGGAGCAATTGCTTCCTAAACCCTTCTTAAAATCTGGTTGTTTTGGTATCAGCCATCAATGAACCCACGCTCATTGTGATCAGATATTGTGACTTGTGCTTCCTCGATGAAATCAGGTGATTTCATAGTGCTCAATGCTTATTTTTACTATACTCAACTGGATGATAGTAGTGAAAACAAAAAACAGAACATAATTACGTTCTTGCCTTTTCAGTATAAAGTGCCCTATTTGTATTCAGTACCTAAGTTCTTAACACAAAATGAAACACCACCATCCATGTGGAATACATATAAAATTGCCTTCTCAAATCTAGAAAAGGCAATTTGGGAAAATACTTTCTTAGATAACATTATGTAATTATTTTATCAATCAAATAATTAAAATAATTGGAGAACAGCCGGAAGAAAATACACAACAACCTCACAATCCATGAACAGAATCTTTATTTGTTAAGGGCTAACTAATGGCAAAAGAACCTGCTTAACCTGCATGAGGTGCATCTGCTGTAACTGACCACATCCCAAACCCTTCCACTCAGGAATAAAATAGCTGCTAATAATACTAACTCTACTGGAATGGTATCATTTAACATTTTTGCAAACAATGCTTTAAATACATTATTCCTGTACTTCACTGCTTATTTTCAAAATACATTAGATTTAAAGCCTTTGAACCAATTATGAGGTAAAAATAAGTAACTGACATTTTTAATTAAAATTATTCACATATTATCAAGCAGAATCAAAACTAAAAAAATTAGCTTTAATCTCAACAAAGGTTTTTATTTTCTTACTCAGAGAAGTGACAAATAAAAAGAGACTGAAAGAGATCTCCTACGCATTCAAAGAAATGTAACTTAAAGGTCAGGGGATAAATTTAAGCTTTTCAAAAATTAACTAAGAGGAATTTAAGTACTGAAGGAAGAAAAGTAAAAATATTTAAAAAATTAAAAATCCCCAAGTAATCAAAGAACCAAAGATTTAATTGCACCATCCAAGAAAGAATTATTTCTATTTTCCAGGTTATGAAAGTCCATCTAAACCACCCTCAAATACTAGGAACACCTTTAACAAAGACATCAGAAAAGAGCATGCTAAGCAGGAGACATATAGCAAGCTAATCAGGGTGAAACAATATATTTTTAGCTATTTTATAACAAATTATCTTGCTGGTTCTCTCTGGTAAGAAAAGGAACCTCCACAGGTATTTATAAAATAAAGGCAACAAAAAGACACAGCATCTCAAAATGGTACTTTATGTGCACATCTGTATTACTTATTCTCATTTCAGACATTCGCTATAGGCAGCAGTAGTTTACAAAGATTTCTGAAAATTACTTTTCACACTACCACTTTTTCTTCCTCGACAAGGGATCAGTGTGGTCCCTTTCATCTTCAAAATCCCAAAGCAGATATCCCAAAGCCCCAAAATATTCAAGATCAATAAAACTCATCTGCAGTGTTATGGAAGAAGGTAGTCAGAGTATTTTTTAAGGAAAGCATTGGAGGAAAGAAAACAACTGATGGTAGCACGTCATGCAGCTTAGATACTTTCAACAGATTTATCAGAAACCACAGGAATCAAGAGACTGTAAATAACAAATTTTAAGAAAAATAAAACTTTCCTTACACCTAATCATTATCCTTCCTGAAAGATGCCTAGAAAGGAGAGCACTAGACATGCATGGAAATTGTAACAAACAAGAATAAGGCGCTTCACAGAACCAAAATACTATTTGACACTGAAGCTGACAGAAACATGTCCTTCACACCATAAAAGTTACAAAGTTTTTGCTTATCACAGCCTAATGGGAAAATTCTGATCTCACAAGCAATGATGAAAAGCTGTCTTTAGCACACCTGACATTCAGTGATAAGAAGCATGACCTCTCATCTCCTGGTCCTACCAAATTTTCTGTCTCTGCATTTATTAATCAGGGGGAATAACCACTGAAGCACATCAAGCCAATACCAATTGGCTTAAAATTCCCAGTAGAACTCTTATGCAACTTATTTAAACTGGTTTTATATAAATTGTTTGGGTTTTTATCCCCTCCCTCTCCAGCCCCCTCAAAATAGACATGATAGGTTTCTCTGCTGCCTCTGATTCCTCTGAATTGCTGAAAGAAAAATTCATCCCTCTCAGAAACCTCCACATTAATTTAGCTCTTTTTGTTCTGCTCGTGTCTGAAAGTCTAGACAATGTCTCGAGGTGGGTGGTTGGGTAGCCAACTTTAAATAACTCATCTGGTTCTCCCCTTTCCCATTAGCCTCCTGGCAAACATTTAAATCGGATACATTCAGTTAGCATATGCTCAATTTTGGTGGAATCTGATAGAACCCATTACAAACTGCAATTCATTTCTACTTGTATGATGGCTCAATTTAGTCCCTTAAATCTGGAGTTTCTTAAAATACCAAAGTAGTTCTAACTGTGAATTAACGAAGCACATCTACCATCACATTTCTGTAAAATTTAAGACCAAAAACATGTGAAAAATAGCTTTTCTTTATGCATGAACACCAGGAGAAACTGAATGCATACAGAGCTCAGGAAGCAATACCAAGTGATAGTCTGCTTTGATGCACATGGGGGAACAGGAGTCTTTTCTAATTGCTGGTGGCAAAGGCAAACACAAAGCCCATAACCCCTCCTAAATGCCTTACAGGACCAAATACCACAGCATCAAGAATGTGCTACTGTTCAAGCTAGGAAGCCTGTTTCTCAGCTGGCCTCATCCCAGGATGTTACAAAAACTACAAGACTTTTCACCAAACAATCAAATCAAATCAAAACAAAACAAAACAAAACAAAACAAAGTAACAACCCAAAAAACCCAAAACAGCACAAGGCAACAGAAGCAAAGGTACATAAGAACTTGCCTAATTCACTTAAAAGAACAAGAGAGAACCATGAGTATAGCTTCCATTAGCCTGGAACCAAATAGGCAAGAATTTGGCAAAATAGGAAAAATATGACAAATCAATGCAAGTGTCTATTTTGAAGGTACTGTGGGAAAAAAACTGGTATCTGAAACTATTTTTATTGAGAAATTCAATTTACTTAAAAATCTAACTGCCAGATGCCTTTGTATCCTCATTTGCAGGTCTTGAAACCCAGAGTGTTTGAGAACTCAGCACTTGCGGGGCACAAGTGCCCCTTAACACATTGCTTACAGAGCCAACTGGCTACACACCTCTCCCGTTTTTGTCAGGAATATATCCAAGCTCTCCTCTTTGCTTTACCCCACTTCCTTCCACAAGAAGAAAAAAAACTGATATAATACATCTGACTAATTCCAAAGGTTAACAAAACAGAAAAATGTGCCTGTTTTTCTAAAATGAAAACCAAAAAAACTTAAACATTATGTTGTTTTAAGATCTGTTTAGTTGTCACTTTCTGCAGCTTACTCACAAGTGGCAAACTAAGGAACTCGGCCTCTAATTAATGCGAATATCAGTGGGGGTGCACTTCCACACCCTGGATTTCATGAGCGCAGGTTTTCTCTAAAACATTTTTACACAGTTTTGGAAAAAAATAAGAAAACCAAAGACTAGGAGACTTTTAAATACCATGAAACTGGCAGAAAGAAATATAAAACTACTCTGTGGTCCTCATCCATTCTTTTGCTACCTTTTGCAGCCTGAAAAATCAGAAAGATCTGAAGTCAGGACAGTCTTGGTTTCTCAGTCCCTTACTTCTCTACAAATCCTCACTTTCTTCACTGAGTAATTCCATTCTACAGCATTTGCAGGGAAGGATGCTGCAAGGGAAGACTGAAATCTGAGGTACTGATTCAAATGATTACTCCAAAATTCTCACTGCAGCAATAGTTACAGGGCTGCAGCTTTTCAAATCTCAGTATTTTGACCATCTGAAAAAACATTTGTTTTATGTCAGCAGGCAATTACTCACACTGTGAACTTTTTGTAAGATTTTCAGTTCAATGTCAAATCTTTCTCATTTTGTACTAGAAATCTCCATCAGAAATGACTAAAAAAAGTTATTAATAGTACAGAAAACAAAATATGGCTTTAAGAGAAATAAATGGAAGTATATATGCAATTAAATCCCTTGAATCATGCCTAAAACTCTCCCTGCACCATCTTTTCAGTGGTATAATCATGTGTGATTTTAAAATGCAAAGACTGATTTAATCACTGATTAACGCATCTTAAACACAAAGCAGGCATAAGAATCATCATTAATCTATTGTACTTACAGTGAAAAGTTAAATCCAGAGTATTTAAAATCCTATTAATTTTCAAATTCTCATTAATGAAATATACTTCAAATACACAGTACATCAGCCTTTCCACAAATTGTTATTAAAACCCCTATATTTAGCTTTAGAAGCAAACAGAGGCTTTCCATCAGTTTCCCCAGCACACTGACTTCCTGGCAATCTGCAGAAGCTACTGATGAACTATGGACTTGCTTTAGCTTGTTCTTTTTGAATGTCATATTTGTTCTTACGTGACAAAGATAAAAGGATTTTCTTTTCATTGAAGATTATATTCACATCTGCAATGAAATTCTGAAGCTGAATGTTGAGAAAGCTCATGACACTCATCCAAGAAAGTATCAATTTAGAAAGGAATAAAATGTAAGAGATAAAAGAAAAACAAATTCAAACCTTCACGTACAATGTTGTAGGCAGCCAAAACCATCTGAACAGGAAACACCAACAATTCGATCTGCTGTGAATTTTAACCACTTAACATTCAACCACTTAACATTTGGCACATAAAGTGCCAAATATGAACCTACATAATGAAAATCTATATATAAAAGAAAAGCAACGATAGGGAAAAACAAAAACAAAGAAAATAACACATAACTAAATTAACTATTAAAGAAGTCTATTCCCATGAAAAACAGAAGCATGTTAATGACATTTATAAAGAACAATCTTATGAACTCCCTTCTAGCCTAGTCTATTCCAGTGCTTCTCAAATCATGAGATGGTCTGCACAACAGCTGTAAAAACGTTTGGGTTTTCTGTTCTGTCTACATGCACACACAGAAGCAAAGCATCAAATACAATGAAGGGAAATAAAAACAACAAAAGAGTATTTAAATCTGAGGTGGGCAAATTAAAATTACTGTGGCTATGGTGTACAAATGCTTCTAAGAGCTGCTTCTCCAAATCAGTGCTAGCAGCCTCTGGATTTCGGTTCCAATCTTGCTCTGACTAGTTCTTTAATGTTCTATGACTGGTGCTATAAAAACCACCAAAGCATGCTTTTTAACACTGTCAAATACTGAAACAGAACAGGTATTAAACACTTCAGCCTTCTTCATATTCTGCATTGATAATTTTACTCTCTTCACTAAGCAGTGAAGTATCAATGCCCTTGCCCTCCCAGCCCACTATATATGAACTCTCAGAAAGACTTCTTGCTATTTTCAAGACATCTTCATTTTGTAGTGGGCTGGAGATTTCTCAGTTTCCCCCTACTTCCTTAAGCTTTTTTGTTTGTTTGTACTTTGTAATGCTCAGACACCTGACTTTTGTCTTACCTTCTGTGAATTTTCTTTTCTGGGTTTGAGATTGCAATTATTGCGATCAAAGTCAAACACCCACTGCTCTTCCAATGCTTTCTCCATGCTGCAAAAGTTTACTCTCAAGCTCTTAACAGTCTTT